>NC_141081.1:50847632-51120132 GCF_041138505.1 Cibotium barometz | reverse complement strand
TTTTAAGGGTTTGCAAAAAAATTCAAGTAGCTTCGATACAACTCAAATGAAGAAATCCTTTTGGTAATGATAGATACACAAGATAAGGCTTTGGGAAAAAATACTAGACATAGAAAAAGTAAGAATTTGGATTTTCAAAAGTATTCTTGAAGTTAAGATGGTCCAAAAAATGACATAACAGCACCCACGTATTGTGAAATTTTGAAGTCAAAGAAAAAAAATGATTTTGGGAGTTTGACTACGTAGTGTGGTGATCTGGATACTCCATACTAGATGAGATAAATCCTGCTCTAAAAGAAAAAATCATTTCTGAACATTTCACCTTCCTTACTTTTTTTCATCAGTAAAAAACGATGCCTTCCCAGTTGTACAAGCAAAGAATATGGAAAAGCAATGGATTCCCATTGTCTAAATAGACCAAAGAAAATTTGTGATTTGTTTTCAAGTCTATTCCTATTGGGAAAAGTATGGAGATAGGCAGTAGAATGTCTCTACCAACCAACCAAAAATAATTTCTTCAAGTTGGTTAGTTTTCGGGACACTTTAGTGTCCTCGGACACTTTAGTGTCCTTGTGCAGAACTAGTGTTAAGCCTTTCAAATTATTTTCATTGAGAAAAGAAATATAAAATCAATACCATTAGGATTGGATGCATTGGTTCCTGACCTAAGGCTAGTGTCATATATGTCTATTAGACACCTAGATATACTAATGCAACAAAATCCTATTGAGGGTACAAAAGGATGGGAGCTTCTTTATGAAATCAATTGCAAATTTGTAGTTGGCTATACTGATCTCTAACTGACCACAACATTTTCAAGTTGCAACAAGAGGCCAAATAGAAAATTAACTTCACGTGGTGGAGGAGACGGACGCGAGCTAAGGTCCATGGGAATGGAGTTCGTGATCCAGAGAAGAATGTGATTGCGTGATAACTAGTGTAAAGTACTATCTATATGGGAAAAGGAATTAAAAATCTGGAATTAGAAAAGGAACTACCTTAGGGTGCATACTATCGACGAGGATACAATCAATAATTAATTGTCTTCCTTGATTGCACTGTTTGCTTATTTAGTAAGTACTAAAGCTTGATATAGTGCGTCCCCCAAAGTGTTCGGTTGGGTGGTGTGGTCAGGACAGGGGATGTACGGTGTCCTGTTACCCTTTTTTCCCCCTACTCCAGCCCGAGGGATGGAAGGGAGGGAAAGGCAGGGTTAACTAGTTTAGTAGTATCGTTATGATGTATTATTAAAAGGATCAATGGTTAGGGTTAGTGCTCCCTAGCTACATATGCCCCGGTGGGCTGGTGCCTGCGAGGACGATGATCCTGCGAGGTCCTGGACCCATGTGGGAGGGATGTCTTGACCTCTGTGTATGGAGTCGACGTGGCCCTCACAAGTGGTATCAGATCATGGTTGTCTACCTTGGGATGTGGAAAAATTTTTGAAGGAAAGAATAGAGGCGAGGACTAGTTGCATTTTGAGAGTGATATTTGCAGAGATTGATTCTGCAGGAAAAATTTTGCCCGATGGCAAGAAATTGGTGAAGGAATTAATCGAAGGTCCATCCCAATCGGTGAAATACCCCCCCTCTTCCCCCCACTGCTATGCTTGGTGGTGCCATGGAAGGAACTATCTTCGTGTTCAACAAAATGAAAGAGATGACAATTGAGGACAAACTTCTATAAACCATTTGTAATGAGCCTCAATTTTTGTATCCCCTTTTTGTAACATTAAGATATAGTCGAATGCGAGCAAGTCTTTTCGGATTACTCGGGTGATTATTCCTTGGATAAGAATGTAATACCAAGCAAGGTTTATCCATGTATTGAATGTAACCTAAGAAATGAAATCGGTCATTTTGGATTAAAGGGGATTGAAGCAAGAACTTGTGTACTATTCTTTGTCTTGTCAAAGATGGGTTAAATTTGTGTACTCTTCTCCGTCTTGTTATGAATGGGTTAGAGTTTGTCCCATGCCAAAACCTTGTGGTTCCTTTCTTAATTACTGGCCCTCTTCGTGTCTTGAAGGTAAGGCCAAAGATGCCACCCCCGGAGAGTCGTTCGAGTGGTCAGACGTCACGGTAGGGCTCCTGCTCCTGCCGATGCTCCAGTCAAGAGTAGCGCAGAGCACGGGCCTATTCTTGTCCCTCTTCATTAACCTCTCAAGACTTTGAAAGAGATGAAAACCTTAAGAATCTTCTCAAGACTCTTCAACCCAAACCATTTTCAGGAGAAGGAGAAGACGTACCCAAAGTTCTGGAAGAATGGATTATGTCTATGGATGATTACTTCAATATCACACATTACAACAAAGCGGCAAAAGGGATCCTGGCTAAAGCCAAACTGGAGAAGTCGAAAAAGACATGGTGGAAGGTGCAACCACTAAGATGAATGAGTTTCTAGCCTACGTCCGCCGCAGGGGGAGATCGGTTGAAGACTATTATGAAGAGTTCGTCAAGTTATCCCCCTATGCCCCGCTTATGACCGGAGAATAGAATTCGAGCCGTTTCATTCTCGGACTCCAAGGTCAACTCGTAGATGAAGTAGGGGCCTTACGTCCTATATCCTTGGCACGCCCTGATCTGCACCAAGTCTAAGCTCAAAAGTTTGAAGAAAAAGGAATCAGTGGGAGAGAAGAGGAAGGCTCCTCCTTCTTAGCCAAGTGTTCAATACTGAGCTCCCCCGAGGAACATGAATTCTCAAGTGTCCAATTTCTCCAAAGGTCCTTATCCAGCTACTACAGCTCCCCTAAAAATCAATGCAATTGAGAGCACTCCTTCAAACATTGAGGACCAGCTCCCCTAAAAATCAATGCAATTGAGAGCACTCCTTCAAACATTGAGGACCAGCTCCCCTAAAAATCAATGCAATTGAGAGCACTCCTTCAAACATTGAGGACCAGCTCCCCTAAAAATCAATGCAATTGAGAGCACTCCTTCAAACATTGAGGACCAGCTCCCCTAAAAATCAATGCAATTGAGAGCACTCCTTCAAACATTAGAGGTCCTCAATGTTGGGGATGTTTTGAATGGGGCCACTTGAGAAGGGACTGCCCTCACCAATGGGTCTCTTATCCAACAACCTCCCAGTAAAGACCAGCTCCAATGTACAAGCCAGAGGATTTCTTCCCCCTCCTAACCAGTCAAAGCCAGCAAATTCAAGACCGAGGATCAATACAAATCAAGGATTTTCTCGCGGGAGGGGAAGACGAAGTGGACGAGATGGGAACAGTCAAACCCAAGGCCAAACCCGCCGCCATAAATCAAGTCACGATAAAAGAGGAAGCGGAAGAAAGAGCCGAAATCTATGCCGCATTAGATCCCAGCAGACGGAACAAGCAATTCTCAGTAATCAAAGCGTGTGCGGAGTATCAAGGTAAATTCTTTTCCCTCCTTGTCGACTCTGGTAGCACGCATTCTTTTATTTCACCTCACACTGTGGCCAAGTTAGGGGTTGCCACAACTCTTGCACATTGTCAAGTGTTGATGGGCATAAGGTGAAGCCATTACATATGCTTCACTCATGTACAGGTAGTGTATAGTTTTTCTTTTGTCTTGCTCACTTTGGGCCACACTGGCCTTTAAGTGGGAGATTGTTGGTGTAAAGGCCACTGGCTACCCGCCTGCCTATCAACTAACACACCCACTATTGACTAACACCAAGTGTATATAGCATACAACATAAGAAGGAAGATAATGTTCTATTAGGGTGAACAAGGCACCCACCATTCACTGTGTTCAGCTCTCTCCCTCTCTCCCTCTTGCTCCTCCTTCCTTCCTTCTTGCCTTCGCAATCGTCTCATCAGAGAGACATACTCTTCACTCCATCTTGAAATCATCTCAATGTTAAAGAGATATGCATCTGGCAAATCGTTATCTATGTCTTGTGGTGCTTCTCTATGGATAAGACGAGACAGATGATATGCTCTCTTATGCATAGTACCCTTTTTCACAACCACAGTAAAGTCAAACTCTAGCAATATGATGAACCATCTCACTATAAGCCCGGTGTTACATGGCTTATTCACAAGGTATAACAAGGCTTGATGATCTATGAAAAATATAAACTTGTTTGCCAACAAATAATACTTGAACTTCTTTACGGCGTACGCCATTCCTAATCCTTTATGCTCAGTCGTGGTGTAGTTACATTCAGCACTGTTCAATTGCCTACTAGCATAGGAGATCGAAAAGTCCATATTATGTTCTGCCGGTTGTGCTAGTATGGCCCCAATGGCAAAAATTTGACGCATCTATATAAACATGAAAAATCAGATTCCAATCTGGAGACTTAAGTATGGGTGCTGAGGTCGAAGCATCTTTCAAATTTTTGAATGACTCCTTGCACTCATCCATCGTACATGTAGATAAATCTATGGTAGTACCCGCAATGCCCCATGAACCATTGAATGTGTTTCACGTTCCTTGGCCTTGGCAATTCAATAATCACCTTGATCTTCTCAAAATCAATGGAAATGCCGTTCTTGGAGACAATATGGCTCAAGATCTTGCCCTGTCTGACCATGAAAACACATTTCTCAAGATTAAAGCAAATCATGTATACTCTACATTTCTCAAAGACTAGCTTTAGGTGCTCTATGTTCTGAGTTCTTTCTCCAGAGTGTATGCACAAGTCTTCCATATAAACCTCAAGGAAATCTCTAAGATATTCTTTGAACGCATGACTCATTAACCTTTGAAATGTGGTGTGTGTATTGGTCAAGCCAAATGGCATGACTGTGTATGCAAATATACCCTATTCTGTGGCAAACATGGTCTTGTGCTGATCCTTAGGGTCTATGGAAACTTGGATATAACCCAAGAATCCATCCAAAAAGTTATAAGCTGCCTTTCTAGCAACTCTCTCAATTACATGGTCATTGATCGAGAGTGGATAGTTGTCTCTAATGGTGGCAGTGTTTACTTTCTTGAGATTTACTCATACTCGTACCTTTCTGTTCTTTTTAGGAACAACTACTATTGGTGAGACCCAATCCGTATTCTCTATCTCATAGATAAACTCTGCGTCCTTAAGCTTATCTATCTCCTCCTTGATCCTTTTGGAAAATGTGTCATTATATGTGTAAGGCCTTTGCCTGCAAGGTTTAGCGTCCTCCTTCATCGGAATTGTGTACTAACATATGGCAAGGACTACACCCTTTAAGTCCTTGTATGACCAAGCGAACACATCTCGGTACTCTTTCATTGTCTTGATCAAGATCTCCTCTTCCTCTAGATCTAGATCCGTGTGGCAATATAAGCCGGTTTTGGCTCTTCACCTTCTTCAGCCAAGTTGATCTTCTTTGCATCTTTTGGCCTGTCACAAGACTGCTGGCCAGGGGTTTGTTGTGTCCTGACTAGCTGTTGTACTACTATCTTTCTCTCTTGGATTGTGTACTTCTTGAAGTGAGAAGGTACACTGATCCCGTCGTCTGTGTCAGTTGAAGTGTCCATCTTTGTGGTCCACACTTCTTTCATCTCTCTTTTTAGCTCATTGTACTTAGCCTTTCTTTCAACCCTAGTCATGGTAGGCTCTTTTGGTTTTGTTTCTTTTGGGCTTTCTTTTGATTTGTCTTTTGACCTCCATGTCTTGGTTTCAAACTTTGGTGCTAGGTATCTTCCCATGATCTTGTCCTTGATACATACAATCATGGGCATTCACTAGCCTCAGGTAGCTTGTTTTTCCCGCGAAGTAAGGCATCTCTCTCTATTTTTGGCCCTTAGAATGACCTTGTCTTCGTCATCGTTCTTTTTCCCAGTTCGAAGAGTTGGATGGAAGTATTTCAATCTCTTTTCCTCCTCTAAGTCTCAATTTGAGCTTTTCTCTGTTTAGGGGCTTCATTATTGAGCTCCTCAAGCTCGTCTGAAGCGTCATAATAGACTTCATCCCTAGTTTCCTCATTTTCTTTGTCACTTATGTCTCTAATGGAGACTTCATCTCGAATTCCCAATTGTCTAACCACAATCCCAGCGTTTGTTTCCTCGCTTTCTGGGTGCTTTCTTTCCTCGTTGTTTTCTTTTGTTTCAACCTCACCGAATCATTTGGAAGGGTGCTATGTCATAGCCCTCCTCATCCATAGAAGATTGTGGGAGTTATATCGTTCACACACACGTCTAGAGTAGCTAAGATGTCTCTCCATCCTACTAGCTCTAGCTCCTCCTCTGGAAAAGGTTCTGGAATATAGGCCTCATTGCCCATATCTTCCTTGTCTTAGTTTCCAATTCTCTTTTCGAGCCCCCTTCTTCTGAAGCTCCAAACATCCAAATTTCTTTGTGAGGACTTATCCAAGATGGAACTGAGGATTTCTCTTGTAGTAGCAGACTCAAAGTCTTCTACAGGAGTTCTAGCCATGTCTCGATAGGAGTGGTTTGCTAGATTGATCCTTGTGATGGCCTCTTATTGCCGTAGGTAAATATAGTTAAAACCCCAATCCTTAATCATTTTGAGCTGTCACATGAATGGTCTTCCAAGAATGATGTCGTAATTTGGACTCTTCCCAAAATCTACCACAGCGAAAGTATGTTGTATTCTACTCCACAAGAAGTGACTACAACTCTTTCTAGACGACCAATGGGTCTTTCTATGTAACCATCATCCAACTGCAATTTCAATTGCATCTTCCTCAACAAAGCTAGCTTTCCCCATGTTTCCCAAACCTTTTTCGTGGTGGCAATGGCAATGCTCACCCCGCTATCTAGGATAGCTAAGGTGCTATTCCACTGGTAGGGTGGTGTTCCCATCTTCACCTTCACAGTATTCACTGAATTTGTTCAAGGAAACTGGCTCAAAGACCTTTCTCATGTTATGTTCTTTGATGGTAGGAATACTATCCAAGATAGGCACAATTCAAGCACTTGCCTACATCCTTCCATAAATCAGGTCTCACCTTAAGCACATCAGCTAAAGGTAGCGTGCACTGGATAGGTGCAGCTAGTAAAGCTAATAAGTTTGCCACATCTAGCATTGGAGGTGCCTCTAGTTTGAGAGGGTAGTTTCTGAACGTCAGAATGAGCTTTGTAGTCACCTAGAAAAGACGGTAAATTCCTTAAGGTTTTTGATTTTCTTTCCTCTGACTTTTCAGAGTCCACATCTGCATATTTTGTTCTCACTTCCAATTCTATAATCTTTTGATCAAAGTCGATTTCAGTGAGATAGGAGATTCATCTGAAGGTGCTACCTCCAGTTTTGCTTTCTGGATGGCTTCCCATAGCATGTTACCCCACTCTTCACTTACTTCGAGCACATGTGACGTTGGCTCTAGGATGGTGGCTGCTTTCTTGTCCAAGTCACTCATGTCTCCTGTCTCATTTTCTTCTTTGTGTATCACTGGTAATCTAGTCCTTCTTATGGTTTCATTGTTTCATTTGTCTTTTTTGACTCAATGATTGGTTTAGGTTTCAATTGATCCGCTAGGGCTTGCATGACTTCCATTATTTTGTTGTATATTTCCAGCTGCCTAGTTTCTTGAACCGGATCTGGGTATGTTCTCCACCTCTCCTATAAGGTTTCTAGAGGTTTCACTCTAGCTTCATAAGCTTTTAACAGTCCTTCCAAAGGCTCAAAATTCTTGTCAGCTAGAACTAATCCTCCTGAGCTCTTTTCCTTTTCTTTTTCTAAGGGTTAAGGTTGTTTCGGCTCCTCATGAGAAAATTGTTCTTTTTTCTTTTGTTTCTTAAATGTTATGCATAATCATGTAATATGGGGTGAATCGATGGTGAGGTGGTTTTACTATTCCCATAAAAGAAGAGGCAAAACCATGTAGGCAAAGGCCATATACATATAATGAAACATTTGCTAGAAGAATCAAGGAGGAGATAGACAAGCTTAAAGAAGCTGAGTTTATCTGTGAGATAGAGCATACTGACTGGGTGTCACTGGGTGTCACCCATTGTAGTTGTTCCTAAAAAGAACGGTAAACTATGCGTGTGTGTGAATCTCAAGAAGGTAAATGCCGCTACGATTAGGGATAACTATCCTCTTTGATCACTGACCACGTTATAGAAAGAGTAGCTGGAAAGGCTGCTTATAGCTTCTTAGATGGATTCTCGGGTTACAACCAAGTTTCCATAGAACCAAAGGATCAACACAAGACTGCTTTTGCCACAGAATGGGGTATATTTGCGTATAGAGTCATGCCATTTGGCTTGACCAATGCACCTGCCACATTTCAGAGTTTAATGAGTCATGCTTTTAAGGAATATCTACGGGATTTCCTTGAGGTCTATATGGACGACTTGTGCATACATTCCGCAGAACGAGCTCAGCACATTAAGCATCTAAAGCTAATTTTTGAAAAATGCAGAGTATACGGGATTTGCTTAAATCCTGAGAAATGTGTTTTTATGGTCAGACAAGGCAAAATTTTGGTCCATATTGTCTCTAAAAACGGCATCTCAACTGATTTTGAGAAGATCAAGGTGATTATCAAATTGCCAAGACCACAGAACGCTAAACAAGTTCAAGGCTTTATGGGACATTGCGGGTACTACCGTAGATTTATCTACTTGTATGCCATATCGTTTGGGCCTCTAGTGTTGGAGGTGTCATTGTTTATGGCATAATTGGATCAAAACACAACACTCACATTTTGTCCTTTGCACCAATTTGTTGTAAAGTCCAAAACCGCTTTTGTGTGTTTTCTTCTTCCAATTTAACCTGCAAGATGTGTGTTTTCTTCTTCCAATTTAACCTGCAAGATGATAAAATATGATTGGTTAGACTTCTAGTTTGTGTGCTCCAAGGTTTTGCAGGGACGTGCTCAAACTAAGCTAAAATGTATATATAAATGCTAGTAACTTTAACATAATCATTCCATTCAATGTGTTTCGATGTCCGTGGGTCCCCACCACAGCAACTTGATGTTTTATCTATCTTTTGGTTTTTCTGGTTTTTATCTAAATTGAAGTTTTAAAGTTAAAGTTTCTGGAGGAACATTGTGCAGGGTTTGGATGTATGTCCTGGATGTACGTCCAGGTTCTGTGGATGCAGGATCTGTTGAGGATGCTGCTGCTCCCAGTAGCTCTACTGTTACTTCTGTTTTACAGGTTCACGCAGCACTACTGTTGGTGCTGCTGTTTTTACCCACTGCTGAACAAGCTCGTTGGGATGGTAAAGATATGCAGGCTCATGCCTTGATTGCACTTTCTGTCAAACGGAATATCACCCCACACATTCGTTCAGCTACTTCACCAAAACAGGCTTGGGATACTCTAGCTCATTTTATGCAGGTTGTAATGAGGCAAAAATCTCATACCTGTGTAAAGAGCTAGAATCGAAGATTATGCAGGAAAAATGCGTAAAACTTCTTGTGTCTTATTATCCAGAAAGTAGGCGCATCTATATTTGATTGAGGGCAAGTATGTTAATTTTTTTCATACGCATTCATACACCATACGTTGCATACGTCTACATGGTGGAACATAGTACATATAAGTATGAAAAAAACTCTGGTCAAGATTTGTGTGTTTTTGAAAGTGTTGTGCCCTTGGTTCTATATGAAATTTTATGTTTTTGAATTCGATGTAGGTAATGCCAATGACATGACTTTTTCTGCTTTATGAATGGACCTTTTTCATCTTTGGCTTGCTGTATGGATGGTATTTGGAAGCCACGTGTATGTGGGGAAGGGATCGTCGATTTATGCAAGTGCCTCACTTCATTAAAATTGTGGCAAAGGTATTTCTATAGGTTTTTCATACGTCAGACATACGAAATACGCATACGCATACGCATACGACATACGACATATGCATACGGGTATGAAAGTATGTTTGAAGTATGGTATTTTCTCATCATCATACGCAAGCCCTCACAAGAAGTTTTAGAAAAAATCCCACTATAATTCCCGCTTTACCTATCATGGCAGCATCATGAGCTTCTGTACGGGAGGCACTGCGTACCTAGCTAGGTGCGGTTGGGGGCAGGGGAATGCTGGCGGGAATGATTGGGAGGTACACTGATTATCATCCATACTGTGTCGAGCCATGTTGCTGTAGATACTAGTAACAAAATAACACTGTACATAGATCTCAACCACATGGCTCCTCCCCCCCCTTCCTCCACACTCTTTTGTTTTGACATCTCCCCTCCTTTTTCCTCCACTCAGCACAATGTAGGGTATTTTTATGTCCCCTCTCTTTAGACCTTCAATAAAATTCTCACTCCCCCCTCTCTAATCTTGCTAATTTTACACACTACCTAATTCTCACTCCCCCCTCTCTACTCTAGCTAATTTTACCCTCCCTAATTCTCAAAAAATTGTTAATCTTCCTACACGTATAGCCCCTCTTCTCCACCTAAAACTCTCTCTCTCTCTCTCTCTCTCTCTCTCTCTCTCTCTCTCTCTCTCTCTCTCTCTCTCTCTCTCTCTCTCTCTCTCTCCCTCCCTATTATCTATCCTTCTTGCACTTGTAACCTCTATTCACATTTGTAGTGAAATTTTCTCTCCCCTCTATATAGACCTCCAATGAGTTTGTCACTCCTCTATCTCTACTCTAGCTCATTTTACCCTCCCTCATTCTCAACCACTTCTTTGTCTTCCTACACCTGTAGCCTCTCTTCTCCAATTACAACTCTCTCTCTCTCTCTCTCTCTCTCTCTCTCTCTCTCTCTCTCTCTCTCTCTCTCTCTCTCTCTCTCTCTCTCTCTCTCTCTCTCTCTCTCTCTCTTCCAATTACAACTCTCACATGTAACGCTTTCGAGAGAACCACGCTGCATAGATCGTTCTTTCACCGTAGCTACCCTTTCCCACCATGGGGGAGGAGACTCTTTGTATATCTGGAAGGTCCCATGGGTCATAATTTGGCTTTTCGTGGACGATAATAAACTACTCTACTCTACTTTACTCTCTCTCTCTATTATTTATCCTTCTTGCACTTGTAACCTCTCTTATCAACTTGCTTGATAAAAACCCTTGCCTGCCCAACAATACCTTTAAAAATGACATTATCTACATACATATCACCAAGCCATCTAATGAACTCATCATTTTTAGGGGGTTTTCCCATTAAAAACATGTATGCACCACATGTGATGGCCTTATGGAGCTCGGCCATAGCTTTAGGCATAGAGATTTCCATGGTAGTCTTGAAGACTTTTGTGTGCTTTGCAAGCTTAATTGTGTTCTTAGATAATTGCTTGTGACAATCTCAACCTGTAAGTACTCTCCCGTCGCCTCTTGCACACCACCCTACAAAGCTATCTACACATAAGAAATTATATCCTTGTTAGTATCTAATTCACGTGCTTGCTTCCTGCATGTCCTATCCATATCTGAGAACCCAGAAAAAGAGGTCACGCATGTAGTTTGTAATTTTGTAGGTTTTTGCAGTTTTGCTGTCTTGGTTATCAATTCCTCTTTATACATATTGCCTCTTAAAGCAATGAAAATCCCATGGGAATGTTGAGATGTTTGTACTTGCTAAAAACTAAATTTTAGAACAAATTTAGGGCTATTTTTGTTTTACTAAACTATACAATAGGTAGCACAATAATGGTGTACCCAAAAGAAAATTACACAATCTCAATTCATTGTTGATAAAAACAACTTTGTTTAGAGCTTGGTAATTACAATAAGAAGAGAAGGGGAACCAAGTGCCACATTGGAGGCAAGTAAGAGCTTCAAGGGGTACACTTATAAAATCCTACCTATCATGTGCATTTAAGGGGTATTTAAAAAATTTCTTGTTTGTGTGTACATTTTGAGCCAATAAAATGACCCTTCTCTTGATATAACTTTGACATTTTTCCAAAGTCATTTTTTTATATACTTGTGTGATACAATAGGGGATCACAATAATTAGACTCTTACCACAAAACCATTTTGTATATACTTTTTGATTGGTCCCATACCGTAGACAAGGTAAAAAATATATATGATGGATTTTTTTTCATAATATACGCATCATCCGAGTTATCTAATTATTTTCATTTTATTTATTTTAAATCTATATACATGGCACCTTGTGATTTCTGCTCATTTGGAGCATATCTCAAGTGAGATGGTTGAAAGCATGGTTAGGTGTGGTCCAAAAAGGACTGTCCTATAGACACTACTTAAATAGCACTTTGACACCTCAAATCAAAAAATTACATATCATATTATATATCAATAGAAAGATACTGAAAATGAGAATCTAAACTTGTACTTAGCCTGGCAAGTTTTGAACTTACTTGTAGAAATTTTACTAGGTGCCCATTTTTGTTAGGTACTAGAAAAGTTGTACCACCTAACCATTCTTTAGCCCAGATATCAACAATCATTTCTATTTGTTATGTGTACAGTGATTAGTATTGGCCCTAGTGGGGCATGCCCTTGTGATGTTAGGATAGCTAGTGCAACACACAAGAGAGTTCTAGGGCTAGAGGGAGCCAGACTGAAGCATTGAGACAAGGAAAATGGTCAGCAAGTATGTGGGCCACCTAAGAGTGGACACTAGGATAGGTAGACACTTAGTGGTGGGTGGGCACCCTTTATCACATTTAAAGAAATATCATTTGACTCGATTATTCATGTTTACTAACACAAACCAATAGATAAGGGGAGAGTGCTTGTCCAATCCTGGCTATAGAGACTAGGCTCTCTACTCTAGCTCATTTTTCCCTCCCTCATTCCACTTCTTTGTCTTCCTACGCCTATAGCTTGTGGGCATGGGAGAGCCGGCCGCTCTCTAGATTTCAGTAGGACACCCAAGGGAGCAACTCTTGTGGGACCCTTTTGCAGTCCCATATACAGTGTCTTTGCATCTCTTTTTGTATGGCTACAACATGGCCAACAAGCTATTGGGAATCCACTGTAAGACAACCAAACTCCAACCGCCACCCCTCTGTGTGCTAGATGCCAAATGAGAAGAGTGATACACCTCAGTCTCTGGTAGCCCAAGAGTTTAATCCAAAAGTCAATGAGAAACTCTCATGCCTATGCCAATGCTCTCCTGTTGGCTAGAGTGCTACCTATCACTTGCTGTCTGAATGTGTCTCCTAAGCTGTGCAATGTACTGAAAGAATGGGGTCCTAGAGCTATCTAGCGGGATAGCAGGTTTGGGGGTGATACTTTGCTTGATGGGCAGGAGGCACTACACGGACCTATAGATAGTGGGTAGTGGTTTGGTCATGGGGGGATTACTATATGTAAACTCTTTATATCAGGTACATTCAAAGCTTACTTTAAAAACACCTTATCTAAAAAATTTCCATGAATAAACCATACCCTTTTTCTATTCAATTTGTAAATACGCCCTTTAAATGGTACACTTTTGTATGTGAAATATGTGTAAAAAAGGGTTTTAAAAAACACCTTCTATTGAACTCACGTGATAGAGTTACATATTTCATAGTGACACCCCCAAGGGCTTGGTTTACAAAGTTTGGCACACTACGATGGGATATGAGACAGAGGCTGATAGTACAATGTTCACAATGCAGGGAGGTAGGATGTCAATGACTTGGAACAGAGACTAGCCCCACAAGGCTGGGAGTTTTCGCCTTGTACCTCCAAGGGTTTTTTCATCCATAGTTAGAGACCTTTGCTTGAGTGGGGATGTTAGCACTATAGTGTGTCTAACTAAATTTTAGTTCTCACCTATAAATACTAATACTTGGTGTGCTTTATACACATTTTTGGAGAGCTATACTTGGCATATTTTCTTCTCTCTCATGCTTTCATTTCTCCTTGTTCAACAAAAGTTTTATAGCCCATGTTGATGTGCTCCTTCTCCACTTTTACTCTTTATAGCTTTGATTCTAGCAGTTGGGTCATACTCTTTAGCTTGCCTATTTTTTTCTCCTTCATGCTAAGCTCCCACATTCTCCCAAAGATCAAGGCCATGATCCCCTTGTTCATAACACTAGTGAGCATCGATATGTGCTCCTGCATCTTGTCAAGGTCATTCGGGATGTTTGCTAATGTGTAGCTTATAACTTTAGAGCCGATCTATTATTTGACCTCATATCATTGGTATATCTTTTCCAAAGGCCATGCTGCCTCACCCATGGCCCCTTCTAATCCTAAGAGTGGTCTTTGTTCATGAAACATCCATGCATTGACCTCAAAGAGACATTTTAGAGGTGATAGGCCCTTAGTGATGTCAATCCCAAACATGTCATTGTTCAAATTGTAGCTGGTTGTTTCATCAACTTGTCCCACTCTCTCTTCTACTATTAGCCTTGCCTTCTCCACTTCTGCTACTTCAAATTTCCTTCTCCACTTCTTCTACTTCAAATAACCTAATTGCCTTGAGGTTGTCTTTGTGTTCACTTCTCAACTTTTCTCAACCTTTCTCTTTCTATTTTCTTTTTGCCTCTTTTTAGTTAAGAAGGCCCTTCAATATTTTCCCCTCATCCTCAACATCCTTGATGACCTTGTTGAATCTTTTACTTTCCTTGACCCTGTCTTAAGTGTCATGTTTAGGCTTTAGTAACCCAAGCATTCCCCCCAAGTCTATTGTACTTTATAAATGAAATTCCCATTCTTTTTGTAGGGAGTGTTGGATGTACTTCGTGAAGTACTCTGGGTAGTGAATCTTCTTCTTTCCCCTCGTTAAGGCCTACATCATCTCCTTGAAGAAATATTCTTTCCAATCATGAACTATCAAGTTCTTGCACAAGATAGATGTGATTGAGGTTGATCTCATCATGGTATATTGTTCATGTAACTTGACATCCGTAAAAACTCTCTCCTTCCAAGGTGCTGCATTGTGCTTTGGCTTCAACTACTTAAACTACTTAAATTGGAAGGTGGGCTGCTCGCTACCAAGAGAAGATATTTGAATTTCTCTTCTTGGGGACATTGAGAACCTTAACGCATTGCACATTGCATCGAAAGATATCTAGAGTCACTTTATGCATTTTCCCATATATTACCACTCTCCCTCTCTCATTGTTGGCATTGAAGGTCCTGAAGAAGGTGGCCACATTGTCTAGGTCCAAGAAAGTTTTGACCATGTCACTGAGGCCAAGCCTTGAAAAGTTTTGTTATGATCTCTGGCTCCTTTTAAATATCATGGAACTCTTTGTAGTACATCTTGACATTATATCAATTACCATGGTGGAATGTATCTTACGTACCTCCACTTACCATGGTGGAATGTATCTTTGTGCCTTGGACATCGGCAAGCATCTTCTCTATTGGATAGCTTGGACATCGGCAAGCATCTCCTTGGTTTGGAAGGAGGGATTCTCTTTGTTTTTTTGTACCCTTGGCCTTCTCCTTCCATGCCTGGATTGTTGCTGCTCATCTTCTTAATCAAGGGTGTAGAATTTTGGGTCCTCCAAGTAGTAAAGGAAAGATAAGTTGGCTATATAAATCTTGAATTTGAGCTAAGTCAGAAAGCGAGGGGTTGATTTGCCAGAATGTTGGAGACTTCAAAGTCTTCAATGGGGGCATTGGCGTATCCTTCAAGTTTGTTTGGTTGGCATTGAGGTAGAAACTCTCTCTTCATGAGTAGAACCTCCTGCTTTATTAGCGAATAGGGCAATGTAGGCATATGGTAATCTAAGATGAGCCCTTATGGAGTCAAATAGAGTATGCTTGCAGAGTGGAGGATTTTCTTTTCCCATTCTAAGCACTCCTTCACTGTATCCACTTCAAGCTGAATCCGGCTCTGCAGCTCTTTCTCCATATCAACTTGTCGTGGGTCAGCGCTTGTGTATCCAACCATTGTATAGTCTGGCTCATCTTCAACTCCACCCAGACCCGCCGTGCTAGTTCCTGCAGTATCAGTCTCTACTGGGAGTGGCTCAAAATAATGCAGCTCGGGGGCTGGCATATCAAGTGGTGGTGGCACTAGCCTATTCTGAAGAAGAATTTCTTTGTTGGCAAGATCTTGCTTTACTTTCACTAGCTCTTCCTTTAGCTCTTTAATCTCTTTATCTTTGGCAGCCTCCCGATGCATGAAACCTGTAATAAGCATGGTGATTCTCTACATCTTCTCCAAATCTAGTTGCTTTTCCAACTCTTGTACTTTGTTATCTGGCGTTACGGTCCCAACGATAGGGTTCGTAAGAAATTGGCATGTAGTGCTTTCAGCTTACTCCAAACGTGTCTGGTTTATTGTATCCTTATACGCTTGAAACTATTTCTTTATGCACTCGATTACTTTAGCAAATTCCTCCAAACTTTTCTTGAATCTAGATGGATTTATCCATGTATGCTTGAAAGTATTCCTTTATGCACTCAGTTGCTTTAGCAAATTCCTCAAAGTTTTTCTAGAATCTAGTTGGCTTCTTAATGGGTAGCTTTTCTTTTTCTTGTGGAAGGAGCTTGATATGTGAGTAGAAGCTAGAGCTAGCACATGCTCCTCTACAAGTGGGTCATGAGTCATTTTGGCAAACATTCTATCTAGGCTAGGACCTTTTGAGCTTCCCTCCATGTTCTTGATTGTGCTCTTGCTATCCAAGAATATACTTGTGGGCCTTAAGTAGCTTTTTGCTCTTCATTTGTTGCTCTTGATGTGCCTTGGTTCTAAGTTTTCTCTCAATGAGCCTCTCAACTTTTCCTTCTTCTTCCTTACTATCTTCAAAATCTTGGCTTGCCATTGTGCAATATTAATAATGGCCTCTATTATTAGAGGATTGCGTCTTGTTGTTACTCTTTTAGGGAAAATGGCCATAAACACATGTGGCAACTTGTCCAGAGCTCTAATGCAATAGTAGGAAATCCTTGTTAATGCATAAACACCTTCTAAATAGGTCTTTATTCTTTCTCTTCATCTTGCCCTGCTCTGCTTTGCATACTTCTTGAAACATCCATGGGGTAAAGTCAAGCAACTTTGACAAGCCTAAGTGAGATTTCACAAAAAGTGTGGAAACTAGTTTCAAGAAAATAGTGTATTGGTTGGGGAAGGCCAGTTGAAAATTATGTATGAAAATTTGAAGTTCTCAATGCTTGGGGTGTTCACTATATGTAAACCCTCTATATCACGTGCGTACAAGGCCTATTTTAAAAATCCCTTATCTGTGAATTTTTCATGAATAAAATAAACCCTATTTCTATTCAACTGTAAATACCCCCTTTAAATACCCTTCTGTATGTAAAAAATGTGTAAAAATGAGATTAAATAAATCCCTTCTATTGAACCCACGTGATACATTTACATATTTTTGAGTGATCACCCCGAGGCTCAATGCAAATTTTGGTATTTAATATCATTGAAGCCCAAGGGTATTTAAAAATACTCTTATTAAGATATTTCGTATTCTGAACACAAGAACTTTTCACTTTTTCAATAAAAACCCCTTATGTATGTAAATAAAAACCCCTTACGTAAATATTCATGTAAGTCTATTTATATATGTAAATAGTCAAGTAAGTCTATTCAAGCATAAAACCCTTTTGTTGAACAACTGTGCTATCTTACATATCCTTTGGTGGACCCCTAGGCCATCTATATCACTATATTAGCGACCCTTGTGGTCTTTGGAGTGTTCGGGAAAAATGTGTCTCAGTTAGCAACTCTGCCTTTTACAATTCCAAAAATGCCGGTTTGATTGGGAGAGAAAAGGAAATTTTCCTGTATAAAAATTTATAGAAAGAGTGTGAAATCTTAGAAAAGTATGGTTATTTTTCCATTATTGCCGAATAAAAAATGTATCAAAAGGAAATGTGCTCTTTAGAAAAATGTTTTTTCCCAAACACTAGGTCTTTGTTTTGTCATGAAATTTATGCACAGGCTTGCTAGGGCCTTTTCACATCAGCTACTAGTAGAGTAACTTCTAATTTGCCAAGTGCTTGTTGCTTCTAATTTGCCAAGTGCTTAGAGTTTAACAATGCTTATGATATCTTTCTCAGTGAATTTCCCCCATCTCTTTACTTGAATCTAATAAAAAACCCCTATATAGCTTTTTAAAAAAAACCCGGAACGTTCAGTACGCATACTTTTGGCATTCCGTACCTGACATTCCTGCCGTACCTAGCTCCTATGGATGGAAAAATAAAAGAAACCCCCCCGTTTGCAGGGCCAGCAGCCCTGCTATCCCAAGCATCATGGCCATCCCGAATCCAACTAACCACCTCTTGGCTGAGACCACATACACGACCAAGGTTTCCACCAATGCCATTCCTATATTGTTGAAGATCAAGTATCAAGTGAAGAACAATGCCTTCTCCCCCTCTATACTGAATTGATACAATGGGACCCAAAGCTCTCTTAAGATTTCCCCACCCTGTAAGATCCCCCTGTTCCCACCGAGCAACGGATTCGGTACTAGCAGCGGAAGTAGCACTTCTCGCACGGGACAGGGGTCCCACATTCGGGGCCTCGTCCACGGATATCCGGACAAGAGACTAATCCGTCGGTTTTTCCAAATCCGAACCCGGAAAAAACTTCCCTTACCCGGAAAGCACGGGCGATTCCACCAGGATAATTTTTTACTCTAACGTAGTCAAGATCATTACTGATCACGCTGATCCAACTGCACCTATAAAGATACTCGGTCGGATCAAGGAAGAAACTTGCACTTGGATCATTGGGATCAACGCTTTTTTCCCCATCAAGAGGCACAGCCGTTGATTCCTATCCATAGAACAATTACTATCCGGGACTTACTTCATCTATCGTAATAACAGAAATTGAGTCTCGGTTTATGGATCCATCAGTCCAGCCTAACCCCATCCGATCCCATGGGTTAGCCAACCGCCCAACCACTGTAGTGATGGGATCCAATTTGGAATTTGGTTAGGTTTTGTCCCGGGTACCAAGGAAAAGAGTTCCAAGGCCCCCTAGCCGGAATTTCATGCAAACATAAAACTAGCCACACCACTTACACACCCAATATGAAAATTGCCTTTTTCTTAGCATCAACTAACTTTAAAACAATCCTTTAATGAAACCATAGTACCACTGATCACAATCTCCCAATTTATCCAGTTGATTCATAATTTCCCATCATTCCTTCATCAAAGTATCTATGGCATCATTGGCAACTAGAACGCTCACCACCTGTCCACACGGAGGCCGTTTCCATAGTTCCTAGCCCATAATACTCGGCAATATAATCACTTATCAAGATGGACTCTCGTTGAAGATCAGCAAGATCAACCAACAGATCCATATAAAAGAGCCATGGACTCATCCGTTGAGGACCAGCAAGGTCAGTCAACCAGATCCATGCCCGGTTTCACAAAACAACTCTTACTCCTTGTTCCAATATCTTCCTCGACGCACGCGTGGGTATCCTAGGCGACCCAGAGCCCGAGCACCGTATGGTCAGCACCCTCTAGGATCCTTCGCAGGTGACCTAGCGCTTCACTCATAGGCCGCTTCCTTGGTCCCTCATCCACCGTACCGGAAGCTCACCATTTTAATCGAACCGAGGCTGGTCAAGACCTCGGTCGACCTTGCTACGCGAGACGTCCTCCATTGACTCTCCGTCAGCAGTTGCAACTTTATCAGGTCTCCACGACCTTAATCACAAGACGGTCAAAATGCTTCCCCAGCATTCTTGACATAAAACAGTCATTTACAAACAGCATTTACAAACAGTTTACAAATACAGTTTCTATATTAACTCTCATTTTTCCACATTATCCCTCATTAATCCACATTACTTATTCCACATTCCATGTATATGTGTACTCATCCAATCACCTCCTTTTCCATCTCTTCACTTCAGATTCCTTCACATCACATATCATATATTCACATCCATATCCACATCCATACATCCACATCCACATCCACATTCACATCCATACATCCACATCTACATGCTTATCTCCATTTTCACATCCTCATTTATACATCCACATCCCATATCCACATTCATACATACACATCCATATATCCACATCTACATCCACATACATACATACATCCACATCCACATTCCACATTCACATCTATACATCCACATCTACATTCACATTCACATACATCCACATCCACATTCCCATACATCCACATCTATACATCCACATTTCACATTCACATCTACATTCACATTCACATACATCCACATCTACATTCACATTCACATACATCCACATCCCCATTCCCATTCACATCTATACATCCACATCTATATCCACATACATACATACATCCACATCCACATTCCACATTCACATCTATACATCCACATCTACATCCACATTCACATACATCCACATCCACATTTCCATTCACATCTATACATCCACATCCATTCACATCTATACATCCACATCTACATCCACATTTACATCTATGCATATACATCTTCATGCATATATCCATTTTCATGTTCATACATCCACACTCCCATCTCCATATCCACACATCCACATACATACATCCATTTTCTCATTCCCATTTATATAACCCCATATACTTTCACATCTAATCTTTTACATCACATCCATTCTCGCCCTATCACAACCCATATACATCTTATCCTATCACATACACTTCTTACCTCATCCCCCCATACACATCTTAATTCATCTTATCACATCCTAACTTATTTCATAAGCATCTTATCACCTCTTATCACACCTCTTATCACATCCTATCACTTTCCATACGTATCTTATCAATTCTTATCACATCTCATACACCTCTTATCACATCTTATCACATTTCATATCTTTTTTTTTTTAAAAAAGAGAATTCTTTTATTTGATATAAGATTTCTCTACACATTTATTTATACATAAATTCCATTTAAGGAGACTAACACTTTCGAAATTAAAATCAATCTTTTATGCATCTTCTTCTGCATGATTTCAATTTGGTAGGGAATTATACTTTTAGAATAAAAGAATTTCTCTTATGCATCTAAGTTAAGCATAAAATCCATTTATGAGGAAAATCATACTTTTAGTATAAAAAGAATATCTTTTATGCATACCTATATACATGAAATCTAATATGATAAAAGTAACACTTTTGATATAAAAATTTTTCCTTTATGCATACTTCTATGCATGAAAATTAAAAATGATAAAAGTAACACTTTTGATATAAAAATTTTCCTTTATGCATACTTCTATGCATGAAAATTAAAAATGATAAAAGTAACACTTTTGATATAAAAATTTTCTTTTATGCATACTTTTATGTATGAAATAAAAATGATAAAAGTAACACTTTTGATATAAAAATTTATCCATTATGCATACTTCTATGCATGAAATAAAAATGATAAAAGTAACACTTTTGATATAAAAATTTATCCATTATGCATACTTCTATGCATGAAAATAAAAATGGTAAAAATAACACTTTTGATATAAAAATTTATCCTTTATGCATACTTCTATGCATGAAAGTAAAAATGATAAAAGTAACACTTTTGATATAAAAATTTATCCATTATGCATACTTCTATGCATGAAAATAAAAATGGTAAAAATAACACTTTTGATATAAAAATTTATCCTTTATACATAATATTAAAATTTAATTTCTCCATGATTATAATGAAATTCTTTCAATTAATCTAGGATGATGATTCCTAGAATATGGTAGGAAGTCCTCTTTTTATGCTTTGAATGAAAATTTTTTATGCATAATTTTTATAAAAATTTTGCCATAGCTCCGCTGCTATGACTGATAAATCTCAATTTTTCTAAGGGATAAAGCTTATCATTAAGGAAATAATTAAAATGATTCTCTAATTGGACCCTTAATCCATAATGGATTGAATCATCAATATACATAAACTAAAAGCATAAGAAAAAGCCATTAATTTGGCCTCAAGTATAGCTTTATCTTGGGTTAAGGAAAAGCTTTATGAAAAGCTTGATTTGGATTGAGAATGGGTCATGAGTATGACCATTTCTTGAGTGAGAGAGAGAATTTACATAAGAATCATTAGAATTTAAACATAAATGAAAATTAACTTCAATAGCATTTATTAAATTATGTAACTCTTCACTACTATTCAAACTTCAATAGCATTTAAAAAAAACCATACCAATTAAACTTCTCAAGCTTGAGAGGGGTTGAGAAGAGAGAAACATAGAGAAATTATAGAAAGATGAATATTCACTAATTACCTTACAACTTGCTTGATTCTTTGTTCACGGTAGAGGCCCCCAACCAATCAATTGGTTAAGTATGTTGATGGAGCCACTAATGGGGATTGAAGAAAGAGGGAAGCTCCAAAAACTAGTGAATTATTAAATGAATTCACAGTTCTTGGCTTAGGTGGAGTAGAGTAACGATGCATAAACACTATATATTTTTCAACAAGGGTGAGGCTTCTATTTATAGGAAAAATTGAGCTCCTAACCAAACAAACTGATTCTAGAATTTTCTAAATCAGTTTGGTCAATATTTGACCATTTTTAGGTCAGTTAAGCTAACTTTTTGGAACTAGACTTGAATGAGGAGAGAGGAGAGATGAAATATCTCAATTTTTATGAGTTTAAAACTCATTCAAGCATGTGAAATATGCACCTCCTTTAAAGAACTCCCCTTCCTTACATATGTCATATTTTTAATATTGCTCATAGTTTTTTACTAATAAACCTTGTACATTTTCAACTCTTCATCTTATGTGAAATATGCACCTCCTTTAAAGAACTCCCCTTCCTTACATATGTCATACTTTTAATATTGCTCATAATTTTTTATTAATAAACCTTGTACATTTTCAACTCTTCATCTTATGTGAAATATGCACCTCCTTTAAAGAACTCCTCTTCCTTACATATGTCATACTTTTAATATTGCTCATAATTTTTTACTAATAAACCTTGTACATTTTCAACTCTTCATCTTATGTGAGCATTTACTCATTTTTGGGTATTTTCTTTTTACAAGTTGGATTAATCTCCTCCCTACACATGGATTGATGCTATTGGTCCATAGGAACCTTAATTGGACCATAGTCTAAAGATTTCTGAAAATCTAGACCCTTAGGCTAAGGTTCTTTATAGCTATTTTCAATTAATTCCAATTGCACATTGGAAAATTCTTTTTGAATTTCTGTTTCAGGGGAACTCATCTGAATTAGAAGAGATATTTTTCTATCCAAAAATATTCAAAATCTGAATATTCTCTCTCTAGAATATTTTTCTCTCTCTAGGCTAAAACAGATAGAAACAAGGTCTTTATATTTCTGAAGAGGGATTGATTACAGGGAAAGATACTAGACATCAAAAAGGGGGTGGGGGAGGAATCTTACATTCTACCCCACTTAAAAAAATGCGAGATGTCCTCATCTCGCAAACTGGGATAATTTCGCAAGATGCACGAATATGAGACTTAGAGAAAAATTTTAATCAAGATTAACCACCAAGATAAGTCTTAAAGAGAGCAAGATTCAAAATACGAACAAGATTTAAACTTTATTCATTCTCGGAACTTATACAGTAAAGATAGAGGAACTCTTTACACTTCCATAAGCCCGTCCATCATATGGTCACAAAAGCAGTCCTCACAAGCTGCACAAGTATAAGGTAACTCATCTATGGGAATGATTCTGTGGGTTATTGCTGCGCCTATCTCAGTGGTATGAGGTGTTCTAAGAAAAGGATCTCTGAGAGGCAAGCCAAAAACGGGGTAAAGGCATATCTTCTCATGAGGAAGAAAACACGCCAGTAAGAAGACCCGCTCAGAAAACCCAGGATGCCTTGATCTCATGACGCAGTAGTATCGGGGACCCAAACCCAAAGCTTCAATAACCATGGCCAAGCGGACATTGTTACGAAAGTGCTGCTGACCCCAGGGTGTTACCCTAGTTATGTCTTGATAGGTCCGCCATTTTGTCTGCGCTACAGAAGTTCCCAAGTGAGGGAAAAGTGAGCGCTCATACTGCTCTATAAAATCTTTCTTCACAGACTCCCTTGCATCTTGAAGGTGAGAAATCATCATGGATAAAACTAATTCTTGTTGCCAAGCCATGAAGGAGATTAAGAAAGAAAGGAGATCGATAGAAGTAAGATTACTGTGAACGACAAGTAAAAGTTACGACTTATATAAAGGAAGGAGCTAGCGTAACTTAGAAGCCAACGGTAACTTGCCACTGAAGTTTTACCGTCTTTCCATGATTTGGGTTTGGCACATTTCTCTATAGAAGGCATTCAAACTTTGAGATGAGGAGATAAAAGAAGCTCGTAAGCTAAATCACCTACTTTCTTTGGTCCACAATATCTGGGAGATAACTTCTTCCCAAGAGATAAAGAACTTCTTTTGGGCCGTACTCGAATGAAGACCAAAACCTTGATATCCAAAACATCGATTCTCCTTCTGAACTCATTGTTCTGAATCTTAAAACAGGTGGGACTCTTGAGAAGTATTCAGGAAAAAGGTTCTTCCTTTTTTAAACAGAATCTTTCTTTTATTTTAGAGAGAGAATAATTATAAGATCAGAAAGGGAGATTCTTACTCCTGTATACCTCTAAGGCTGGGGGAGAATCTTACATTCTACCCCACTTGAAAAGTGCGAGATGTCCTCATCTCGCAAGGTAGAGGACAACTCTTTTTCTTAAGATCCAATTTATTCTGGGGTTCCTTATATTCTGGTCAACCCAACAGAATACGGGGATAATTATCCCTTATATAGAACTCATCATTAAATAACAATTCATTCAGATCATATCATTCATATCTTTAACACGATAATGGTCCATTAGTCTAAAAATTTTCCTTCTGAACATTCCTCCACAGGAATTTTAGTTAAGCAAGTTCTCAATTTGTCATCCCTTAACTTAATCTACCGTCTCAAGTGTTAACAGTAGCAATCTGACAGCACAATCCACTAATCTCATAGTGATTTGCTGAAATCATTATCATCATTCCAGTTATGAATATCATCACTGGGACTCGTCCCATTCATCCTCATTGTGGTTTCGCTCAGCTTATTACATTTCAACTAAATTTCGAAAATCGTCATTTTTCAATCAGAATCCAATTCAATTCATCAATTCTCAAACAGAATTAAAAATCATATCAACCACATTCGAAATCATCATCTGGATAGCATTAACGCTTATAATTTCAAGTCTTAGATTTACTCGTATATACTATCGGTAAAGAGCTGCAGTTATACCCTCGGTATATACGGATAGTCATGATACTCGAAACTATAAGGTAAATACCATCATGTCTAGGTCTCAAGCAAGTCAGGGTTCCATACAATTGCGGTACTTCCAATTGAAGACCCAATTACTAATTTACGAATTTCAATTTGAATTAACAATTTGTATGAATTATATCAAACAATTACAACCTTTTTGTGCGTCTTGATAAACTTTTGACATAATTTGCTCCTCAGTTGATCTTATTGGAGATCTATGACTTAAGTCTGATAAATAGATTTTTCTTTATCCGATCGTCCGTAAAAAAAACATTTGTATATTTATATACAAGTTGCAATAATTACATAGAGTGGTTCGGCTCCAAAATTCAAAATCTCTTCGAGAGACGTATAAGACGACGGTACTGGGCCATAGTCATGCCCTGTTACATAAGTTCTCTAACTGCGAAGGAAATTATTATTTTCTCCTTAGGGATAAATCGACTAAGGAGTCTATAAATTTGACATGAAAGTCTGAAATTTCGAGGTGTCGAATGATATAGAATGACACCACGCACCATTTTCAGCTTTAACAGGATCATAGTCAATGAGAGATTCTGCCACAGCATTGTACGGCGGTTGCAATGAGCGTGGACATATTGCCCTGCAACCCACTTATGTTGTATTCTCTCCACTGGGGTAGGAAAATATAAATCCTTGAAATGGCGTGCAAGTCTTACTCGGCTTGTTTGAGTTGAAGCGGAAGAGATGAGATGCTCGAAGGCAAATGTAATCATATCTTGAGACTGGGTGAGGTCGGGAATACCAGATAAATGTGGAACTTCCATCTATAAAAACAATTTCTTTGATTAAAATTTCTTCATTAAAGAAGCTTACGGGATGAAAATACATTATGAAAATGCTGTTTCTGAATTCTTATTACCAATTTCAGATAAGAATTTAATTATCTTTATTAGCTTTCAAAAGCGGCTCTGATACCAACTGTAAGATCCCCCTGTTCCCACCGAGCAACGGATTCGGTACTAGCAGCGGAAGTAGCACTTCTCGCACGGGACAGGGGTCCCACATTCGGGGCCTCGTCCACGGATATCCGGACAAGAGACTAATCCGTCGGTTTTTCCAAATCCGAACCCGGAAAAAACTTCCCTTACCCGGAAAGCACGGGCGATTCCACCAGGATAATTTTTTACTCTAACGTAGTCAAGATCATTACTGATCACGCTGATCCAACTGCACCTATAAAGATACTCGGTCGGATCAAGGAAGAAACTTGCACTTGGATCATTGGGATCAACGCTTTTTTCCCCATCAAGAGGCACAGCCGTTGATTCCTATCCATAGAACAATTACTATCCGGGACTTACTTCATCTATCGTAATAACAGAAATTGAGTCTCGGTTTATGGATCCATCAGTCCAGCCTAACCCCATCCGATCCCATGGGTTAGCCAACCGCCCAACCACTGTAGTGATGGGATCCAATTTGGAATTTGGTTAGGTTTTGTCCCGGGTACCAAGGAAAAGAGTTCCAAGGCCCCCTAGCCGGAATTTCATGCAAACATAAAACTAGCCACACCACTTACACACCCAATATGAAAATTGCCTTTTTCTTAGCATCAACTAACTTTAAAACAATCCTTTAATGAAACCATAGTACCACTGATCACAATCTCCCAATTTATCCAGTTGATTCATAATTTCCCATCATTCCTTCATCAAAGTATCTATGGCATCATTGGCAACTAGAACGCTCACCACCTGTCCACACGGAGGCCGTTTCCATAGTTCCTAGCCCATAATACTCGGCAATATAATCACTTATCAAGATGGACTCTCGTTGAAGATCAGCAAGATCAACCAACAGATCCATATAAAAGAGCCATGGACTCATCCGTTGAGGACCAGCAAGGTCAGTCAACCAGATCCATGCCCGGTTTCACAAAACAACTCTTACTCCTTGTTCCAATATCTTCCTCGACGCACGCGTGGGTATCCTAGGCGACCCAGAGCCCGAGCACCGTATGGTCAGCACCCTCTAGGATCCTTCGCAGGTGACCTAGCGCTTCACTCATAGGCCGCTTCCTTGGTCCCTCATCCACCGTACCGGAAGCTCACCATTTTAATCGAACCGAGGCTGGTCAAGACCTCGGTCGACCTTGCTACGCGAGACGTCCTCCATTGACTCTCCGTCAGCAGTTGCAACTTTATCAGTTAGGTCTCCACGACCTTAATCACAAGACGGTCAAAATGCTTCCCCAGCATTCTTGACATAAAACAGTCATTTACAAACAGCATTTACAAACAGTTTACAAATACAGTTTCTATATTAACTCTCATTTTTCCACATTATCCCTCATTAATCCACATTACTTATTCCACATTCCATGTATATGTGTACTCATCCAATCACCTCCTTTTCCATCTCTTCACTTCAGATTCCTTCACATCACATATCATATATTCACATCCATATCCACATCCATACATCCACATCCACATCCACATTCACATCCATACATCCACATCTACATGCTTATCTCCATTTTCACATCCTCATTTATACATCCACATCCCATATCCACATTCATACATACACATCCATATATCCACATCTACATCCACATACATACATACATCCACATCCACATTCCACATTCACATCTATACATCCACATCTACATTCACATTCACATACATCCACATCCACATTCCCATACATCCACATCTATACATCCACATTTCACATTCACATCTACATTCACATTCACATACATCCACATCTACATTCACATTCACATACATCCACATCCCCATTCCCATTCACATCTATACATCCACATCTATATCCACATACATACATACATCCACATCCACATTCCACATTCACATCTATACATCCACATCTACATCCACATTCACATACATCCACATCCACATTTCCATTCACATCTATACATCCACATCCATTCACATCTATACATCCACATCTACATCCACATTTACATCTATGCATATACATCTTCATGCATATATCCATTTTCATGTTCATACATCCACACTCCCATCTCCATATCCACACATCCACATACATACATCCATTTTCTCATTCCCATTTATATAACCCCATATACTTTCACATCTAATCTTTTACATCACATCCATTCTCGCCCTATCACAACCCATATACATCTTATCCTATCACATACACTTCTTACCTCATCCCCCCATACACATCTTAATTCATCTTATCACATCCTAACTTATTTCATAAGCATCTTATCACCTCTTATCACACCTCTTATCACATCCTATCACTTTCCATACGTATCTTATCAATTCTTATCACATCTCATACACCTCTTATCACATCTTATCACATTTCATATCTTTTTTTTTTAAAAAAAGAGAATTCTTTTATTTGATATAAGATTTCTCTACACATTTATTTATACATAAATTCCATTTAAGGAGACTAACACTTTCGAAATTAAAATCAATCTTTTATGCATCTTCTTCTGCATGATTTCAATTTGGTAGGGAATTATACTTTTAGAATAAAAGAATTTCTCTTATGCATCTAAGTTAAGCATAAAATCCATTTATGAGGAAAATCATACTTTTAGTATAAAAAGAATATCTTTTATGCATACCTATATACATGAAATCTAATATGATAAAAGTAACACTTTTGATATAAAAATTTTTCCTTTATGCATACTTCTATGCATGAAAATTAAAAATGATAAAAGTAACACTTTTGATATAAAAATTTTCCTTTATGCATACTTCTATGCATGAAAATTAAAAATGATAAAAGTAACACTTTTGATATAAAAATTTTCTTTTATGCATACTTTTATGTATGAAATAAAAATGATAAAAGTAACACTTTTGATATAAAAATTTATCCATTATGCATACTTCTATGCATGAAATAAAAATGATAAAAGTAACACTTTTGATATAAAAATTTATCCATTATGCATACTTCTATGCATGAAAATAAAAATGGTAAAAATAACACTTTTGATATAAAAATTTATCCTTTATGCATACTTCTATGCATGAAAGTAAAAATGATAAAAGTAACACTTTTGATATAAAAATTTATCCATTATGCATACTTCTATGCATGAAAATAAAAATGGTAAAAATAACACTTTTGATATAAAAATTTATCCTTTATACATAATATTAAAATTTAATTTCTCCATGATTATAATGAAATTCTTTCAATTAATCTAGGATGATGATTCCTAGAATATGGTAGGAAGTCCTCTTTTTATGCTTTGAATGAAAATTTTTTATGCATAATTTTTATAAAAATTTTGCCATAGCTCCGCTGCTATGACTGATAAATCTCAATTTTTCTAAGGGATAAAGCTTATCATTAAGGAAATAATTAAAATGATTCTCTAATTGGACCCTTAATCCATAATGGATTGAATCATCAATATACATAAACTAAAAGCATAAGAAAAAGCCATTAATTTGGCCTCAAGTATAGCTTTATCTTGGGTTAAGGAAAAGCTTTATGAAAAGCTTGATTTGGATTGAGAATGGGTCATGAGTATGACCATTTCTTGAGTGAGAGAGAGAATTTACATAAGAATCATTAGAATTTAAACATAAATGAAAATTAACTTCAATAGCATTTATTAAATTATGTAACTCTTCACTACTATTCAAACTTCAATAGCATTTAAAAAAAACCATACCAATTAAACTTCTCAAGCTTGAGAGGGGTTGAGAAGAGAGAAACATAGAGAAATTATAGAAAGATGAATATTCACTAATTACCTTACAACTTGCTTGATTCTTTGTTCACGGTAGAGGCCCCCAACCAATCAATTGGTTAAGTATGTTGATGGAGCCACTAATGGGGATTGAATAAAGAGGGAAGCTCCAAAAACTAGTGAATTATTAAATGAATTCACAGTTCTTGGCTTAGGTGGAGTAGAGTAACGATGCATAAACACTATATATTTTTCAACAAGGGTGAGGCTTCTATTTATAGGAAAAATTGAGCTCCTAACCAAACAAACTGATTCTAGAATTTTCTAAATCAGTTTGGTCAATATTTGACCATTTTTAGGTCAGTTAAGCTAACTTTTTGGAACTAGACTTGAATGAGGAGAGAGGAGAGATGAAATATCTCAATTTTTATGAGTTTAAAACTCATTCAAGCATGTGAAATATGCACCTCCTTTAAAGAACTCCCCTTCCTTACATATGTCATATTTTTAATATTGCTCATAGTTTTTTACTAATAAACCTTGTACATTTTCAACTCTTCATCTTATGTGAAATATGCACCTCCTTTAAAGAACTCCCCTTCCTTACATATGTCATACTTTTAATATTGCTCATAATTTTTTATTAATAAACCTTGTACATTTTCAACTCTTCATCTTATGTGAAATATGCACCTCCTTTAAAGAACTCCTCTTCCTTACATATGTCATACTTTTAATATTGCTCATAATTTTTTACTAATAAACCTTGTACATTTTCAACTCTTCATCTTATGTGAGCATTTACTCATTTTTGGGTATTTTCTTTTTACAAGTTGGATTAATCTCCTCCCTACACATGGATTGATGCTATTGGTCCATAGGAACCTTAATTGGACCATAGTCTAAAGATTTCTGCAAATCTAGACCCTTAGGCTAAGGTTCTTTATAGCTATTTTCAATTAATTCCAATTGCACATTGGAAAATTCTTTTTGAATTTCTGTTTCAGGGGAACTCATCTGAATTAGAAGAGATATTTTTCTATCCAAAAATATTCAAAATCTGAATATTCTCTCTCTAGAATATTTTTCTCTCTCTAGGCTAAAACAGATAGAAACAAGGTCTTTATATTTCTGAAGAGGGATTGATTACAGGGAAAGATACTAGACATCAAAAAGGGGGTGGGGGAGGAATCTTACACACCCCCTCATGTACAACAAGCTTGCTAAAGTGTGAGACCCATAATAGCTTTCTTACTTGGGTATGAAAGCTTGTTGTAATTTCAATAATAATTGAGTTGTTTTTTTTTCTATGAGCAACTGTTTCTCTCTTAGTCTCCCTGTCTTTATGTCTCTCTGTTTTAATAGAGCTGTTTTTTTTTTCTATTAGAAACTCTTTCTCCCTGTGTCTCTATGTCTCTTGTTAAATAGACTATTAAACAAACATTTTGTATGCAAAGACTATTAATTAAAGATAATACTAAATATTACTAACTCTCTATTAAACAAACATGCAAATAGTTGAAACAAAATCCCACAAATGTATCCATAGTTGAAACCATAAACCCTTAGTAGTTTGCCTGGTTTGTAACATGCATCAAGAGACTTGAAATATTACTAATCTCTGTTAAACAAACTATTAAAATCAACATCATGAGCCTATGAAGAGGAGGTATCGCATACGTAGCTAGGTGTGGTGGGGGGACTGGGACTACCATGTCCTAGCCCCTCCCAAGGCAAGCGCCCCCCCAGCTAGGTATGCGTTGATGGAAGCTCATGATGTTATCATAATTCGAGGTTAAATGATTAAATTTCTTGTGAAAGAACTCACCATCACTGCTATGGTTTGGAACAAAGCACATGATGTTGTTGTAATTTGAGGGGAAACAACCAAAAAAAATAATGTATTGCGTGGTTACCTTGTAAGATCAATCGTAGGAAGCATAGAGATGTCTCTCTTAGTGAGCACAACATGAAATAGCGTGATCTATAGTAGCACTAATTTCCAACATGCAAACAATTTTGTGTGCCACTCACTGGGTAGTTGAGATTGCGCGCTTCTGTGGTTCGCTTCGAAGAAAAATTCCAAGACACGATAGATTGGGCCGCAAAGTAGCAAACCCTAAAAAATGTGACATAAAAAAGACTTATTGATGAAAGGCAAAGAACAGCTAGACTACACATACCAATCGCCTAAAACCTTGCAGAGCATAAGGTGCCCTTCGATAGAAAGTTTTCAAATAGACCCTAACCTGGGAGAGCTGGGAAAATGGAGATGGAGTGTGTGCAGTGATTATACGATCCACAGCTCTTGAGAAGCAAGAAGAAAAACCGAGATTTCTCTCTCTCTCTCTCTCTCTCTCTCTCTCTCTCTCTCTCTCTCTCTCTCTCTCTCTCTCTCTCTCTCTCTCTCTCTCTCTCTCTCTCTCGGTAGTGACCTTGTGCCTCTTGCTAGGGTTTCATAACGGGCAACTCAAAGAGAGACAGGGGACATTTGGAGTGTTGCTGTTGAAGGATTGAAGCCAAACCCTGCCTTTAGAAAAGCGCCCTCTCTGTACACAGAGCTCCCTGCTTCTTTCTGCACCATTTTGTCTCTCTGTTACATTACTCTCTCTCTCTCTCTCTCTCTCTCTCTCTCTCTCTCTCTCTCTCTCTCTCTCTCTCTCTCTCTCTCTCTCTAAGTCTAACCTTATTTTTAAAAAAGCCACGTGGCAACACCTAACCTTAATTTCTTGTTTTAAAAAATCCACGTGGCAAGTGAGATCAAGGTTAAAGTAATAAAAGGTTTAACGCGGCCTGCCCCTTATTTGTTACGAGGCAATGCCAAAAATAGTAGCACTAGGTAATGGGGTGTCTCGATGAAAGTTGGGTGTGTTTGTTCTTTCAAATGAGGTTGTGGGGTCAAAACTTGGTCAAAATGGTTAGTGTTGGAGTTGTGCTACCTGCATTTGTTGTAATGTGTGTCCTGTAGCCACATCCATGTGCCACATATTTTGTAACCACATCCATGTGCCACATATTTTGGCAAGTGCTCCTTTAATGAGATGTTATCCATCCCCAAAACGACTTATGCACTCTGTCTTGCAAGTTAAAGCAGCTGCCAAAAGATCACAGTTTGCAAGCTAGGGGATTGGTGGCCCCTCTTTAGTCCCTTGCCCACATATGTGATGCCTCCTCTACAAGAGCTCATAATGTTGATCAATATTACTACAAGATTATGAAGATGATACTTTCACTCATCTCTGTACCCACCAGCACGATACTACATTATAGCTTCAAGATTTGAAAGAAAGATTAGAAGTTGAAGTACTTGGAGCATAGAGGTGCCGCGGGCTCGCATGATGGAGCCTGCTTTTCAGTGAGCACATGCCTGCTTGCAAACCCAACATGACCCCACGATGATGTTGAGGCTACCCCGACATGTTTGCCTTCTCTATTGCGACAAAGTGACACAAGTTTGTTGTGTCATGTGAGCCTGCTTTGCGGTGAGCATGACATGTTTACCTAGTTCTCTGCATGGTTGATCCCTGCACGGTCGACCCTCATGTTGCCTTCTTGGAACTTTTAGAATTCACGCCCAATTGTTTGGGATCGTACCCATTGACTATTAACACAGGTATTAGGGCATGCTATATATGCGCATTGCGCACTAGTGGTTTACATCACTGCATGCTGCTTGCCACTTGTCTCTTCTTGTCTATGTCTTGTGGACATGGAGGGGAAGCTTTGTACTAGTTTCCTTACGCAGATGATAATCAAGAAAGCATGTAATAAGGGGTTTACATTTGTGTGTGTGTGTGTGTGTGTGAGTATGAGAGAGAGAGAGAGATGTATCTATATAACCGAATATGTATGTATATAGATGTATCTATATGGACCTATACATATGTATATAGATGTATCTATATGAATCTATACATATGTATATAGATGTATCTATATATGTATCTATATCTATGTGTATACATATATGTATATGTATGTATCTACATACATATATGTATATGTATATGTATGTATCTACATACATATACATCTATATGTATATGTATAGATGTATCTATACGTATGTAAAAATATATGTATCTATATGTATGAACCTATATTTATCTATATATATGTATCTATGTATGTATATATATGTATCTATATAAGTATGTATATACATGTATATATACGTATATATATAGATGTATCTATACGTATGTATATAGATGTATCTATATGTACATATAGATGTAACTATACGTATGTATATAGATGTATCTATAGGTATGTATATATATGTATCTATAGGTATGTATCTATATGTATCTATATGTATATATATGTATCTATATGTATGTGTATACATGTATCTATATGTATGTATGTACATGTATCTATATGTATGTATATACATGTATTTATAAGTATGTATATAGATGTATCTATATACATCTATATACATATGTATATATATATATGTATGTATGTATGTATGTATGTATGTGTGTGTGTGTGTGTGTGTATCGATATGTGGGTATATATGTATCTATATGTATGTATATAGATGTATCTATACGTATGTATATACATGTATCTATATGTATGTATATACATGTATCTATACAAATGTATATAGATGTATCTATATGTATCTCTATGTATGTATATATATGTATCTACATATATATCTATATGTAGATATGTGTATGTGTATACACATATATGTATGTATGTATGTATATGTATCTTTAAGTATACATATGTATGTTACAGAAGAAGTACGCCATTTGGATAAGTTCCAAGTTGCAGGTTGGTAAGGCCAACGTGGAGTTTCCATTAGATGTTTGAGCATATGTATAATGGGTTGTTGGTGCTAGTGCATTAAAGGATATTACAAAAGATGAGTCCTTTGAATATTCTAATGGTGGTTAGCTTAGAGATGGAATGCGAGCATTTTTTGGCTCGTGCATTCCAAAATCCAATGCCAATAGGACTATGTGTCATGGATAGCACAAAAGGTAGTGCAAGAGATATGCAATGCAGTGCTGAAGGATTCGCTCAGTTGTTAAGTGGTATTTTGTGTATAACTAGTGGCACAGGTCATTCGCAAAAGGTATTTCTAGCATTTTTTAAGATTGCGAATGTTGTGCGATTGCAAGATGCACTGCAAAGCATATCTTGTTGGAACAAGATGCTTATAGGGGTAATACATTTTGTGGAAGATGCACCATGTACCATTGCAACTACTTTGTGTTGTTGTGTACCTAAGCAATAGAGACACTTGCGAAGGGTACAAAGAAGGACATCCTTATCAAGCTATGAAAAATATGGAGCCCAGGGATTATTTACGTGCAAAGAAGGACATCCTTATCAACAAGTGTATCAATCTTTACTATCTGCAAGATCTGATGGTGATTGATGCAAAGGTTATGTATCAAAGGGTGCACTAAGAGAAAGAAGGGAAGTAGTTTTTCTTGTTGAGAATACCAAGGATCATGATGACGTGCATCTAGATCTTCTTTCATTTGCCAAAGCTCATAGAGGTATTAGACAATGGGCGAAGATTCATGAAGACGCTCAACCGGCTATTGAAGGATTGCAACCGAATGTTGAAGACCTGGTGTTATCTACTCAAGCTGCTTCTGCATCTCAAGCATCTAATTCTCAACCTTCAATGAACACACTTGATGCTCAAGGTGTGATCTCAAAGTTTTTGGCAAACGAAAGAAAAAGTGGATAAATGTTTGGAGATATTTCTTGTGTAATAAGTGACATGGTCACATAGTCTACTTTCATCCACTTAAATGGCTACATTTCTTATCTTTAGTGGTAAACCATCCTATATAGAAGAGAAACTTAAGAGCAATTCAAATAGCTCCTACCTTGGCACTCTTCCATCCCTTAGATTATGCCCATTCCAATTCAACTCAAAAAAAGGGTTGATAAAGAGGCAAAGGATGGGGAGATAGATAGACAAATACATAGATGGATAGATGATAGATAGATCTCCTCTCTCTCTCTCTCTTGGAGGTCGAATACATGGGACAAAAGAAAAACATATGTCATTTTTTGAGGTGGAATCTCTCTCTATGAGCTATTATGGCTGTAATGAAGGTGGCAAGGGAGAGGCAATTGGATTGTTGGGAAATTGGATGTGTCAATGGTGTGAGCCACTTGAAGTAGGTAAGGGAAGCGTTCATGAATGTGCTCTAAGGTGGGACACTTCAAGAGGGTGTGTAATCATGGGGCATAGCATACATAAATGGTGTGCTTCTTCTCTTGCACCTGGTTTCACAATGAAGTGTATGTGAATTAAGGCACATAGCCATAATAACATAGATCATTGAGTGTTATATGTACATTATGTGTGCTATGTTATATACACATCATGTGTGCATATACTAGGAGGCTAACCCACATTAGACTTGTGAGCATGGGAGCATGGGAACAAGGTCTAGTGGAGCATGGGTTAGGACTAATCTTAAGGTTTAAGGTTAGGGTCAGGCATCCAAGGGTCACACATGAGGAATGGAAAGTCAAGAGTCACTTGAGGGCCCTCCTATATAATAGGGGCATGGGGCACACTCAAGGGGGCTTGGAGGCTAGGAAGCTTGATGCTTATGCTATGGTCTCTTGTGTAGAGATCCATATCTACTCATCTACCATTTCACACTATAGCTACATGCTATTGGATTGGAGTTATACCTCTTGATGGTATGGGACATCAAGGTAGAGGTATGATGTATTTCATTTATGATTCATGTGTGCATCCCTTGGGCTCGGGGGTGGTTGGGTGGTTGAGTTTATACCTGATTTATGCATGTTTATGCATAACAATTATCTAGAGAGATCTTAGGGTTTTAACAGTGGTATCAGAGTAATCTCTATTTAATTGTTGATTTTTTTAGTAAATTTTAATATTTACTAATAAAATGTTATTTTTTGTTGATTTGTGTTGATGAATTGCACGTGGATCAACGATTTGGTGATTGGAACGTGTGTAACTACAATTCAATGGACGAATCGACGTTGCGGGGAAATACCGTGAGTTAATGCTATTTTTTCCTATTTTTTATGGTTAAAATCGAGCATTAATGGAATTTCTTACAAAAATACCATAAAGTTTATGGTGGATATTTTTGTAGGATGGATTTCCTGAATTTCTAGAAATTTTAGAAATTTTTTCTATTTTTTAAGGAATTTTTTGAGCATTTTTATGATTAAAAATATATTTTTATACATTTTTGCGGGTTTTTTCCGTGGGAATGCGATCAAATTTCTGTCAATTTCTACTGAAATTCAGTATAGGGGACAGCATGTTGATGCATAAATTGCTCTCCCGTGTACGTGGGGTCCTCTCCGCCTCTCAAATTTGATATTTCCTTCATTTTTCTTTGAAATTTCTCTTAAAAAGGAAAATTTTAAATTAAACATTAATCATAATTAATGTCTAATTATGATTATGAGTTTAATTAAAAATCTTAATCAAAGATTAAGTTAATCTCAAGCTAATCTCTCTGATTAAGAGAGAGAGAGAGAGAAGAGATTGGAGGAGAGATGGAAATGGAGAGGAAAGGGAGGAGAGAGGGGAGAAGAGAGAAATTCATCTCTCTCTTTGTCTTACGCGCAGGCGACGGGAGGGGGGGCTGCGCTGCAGTCGGGCGAAAAAATTCGCTCCCCCCCTAAAAAAATCAAGTTGGTTATAAGCTAAAAAGCTTATTTTTCATTTTTTTTATTTTTTAAAAAAAATGAGTTTTTTTATTAAAAAAAGCTTTTGGATTTATTTCCAAAAAAAAGCTTGGAAAAAGCCTGGAAATTACTGAAAAATATGGGATTTGAGGAAAAAAATCTCTGAAAAATTCCTGAAAATTTCTTATTGAAAATTTTTGGCTTTTCATCTTCCGGAAAACCTTTGGCTTTCCGTTTTCCCGAAACCTTTTGGCTTTCCGAATTCCGGAAAAACTTTTGACCTTCCGAATTCCGGAAACCTTTGACCTTTCACATTCCGAATTTTTTTTTTGTCTTTTCATTTTCCCAAAACTTTTGGCTTTCCGTATTCCGGAAAAACCGTTGGAATTCCGAAATTTTTTGACCGTTCGTATTCTAAATGCGTTCGGGGTTGATTAAAAATTTCAAAAAATTCCTGAAATTAGTGAAAAATTAGACAAAGGTTATTTTAAATTTTGAAAAACTGTGGGGTTGGTGTTTGGCACGTGGTGTGTCCATTCGGGCGCCCGTGACCATTCAAATTCTTTTTAAATTATATTTTTTGACCCAGAAAATTAGAAAAATCCATTTAAATTAAAAATTTTCATTGGATTTGAGAATTGTCAGGCGGAATTGGAAATTTCGTGAACGATGGGATTCTCAGGGAAAATTAGGAATATTCTAGATATTATATTTAAAAATCCTAAAAATTGGTATTTTTAAAATATCAGTGGCATTTTGGCAAATTTAATTGCTAAAAATTTTCTGGAAAAATATAGGTTTGGAATGCCATAAGATAGGTTTGGTGGAATTCAAAATTATTATATTTTGAGGCCCTATAAAATTAGGAAAAATTAGAAAAAAATCATGATAATTATTTTTCTCGAGAATTTAATATTTTCGAGGGTTATTTAATGTTGAAGTACGTTTTCTTGTGCTGACATTAGATAGATGTGGATTATTCGCATATTTTTAATACGATTATATCTCGTATTAATGGATATTTATGTTTGGATTAAATCTAAACGATGTATTCATGATTTTTTACCATTGTTTAGCCATTCTTTTTGGACATGTTCCTTAATTTCTTTTGATGGCTATAATTTTCGTTCAAAGTGTGTTTCACCTTTGACATTTTTCCATGATAATTTATTTTGGCACTTATTAAAGTGTGGATTATGCTTAATTTCTTAAGCCTAAGACAAAGTCTATCATGGGTTAGTTGATCGGTTTGTTTTGGTGGATTTTTATTGGATATTTTCCAAGTTTTATATGGACTCATCAGGTTCTGCCTAGATCACTTATGTCTAGGGTTTTCTTATTGAGAGTGCTACACACATGTGTTTCACTTTCTTACTTTGGAGTTTTATTTGAACAACACAATGTTCATATACTCCGGATTGATGAGTTGGCCACCAATTTTAATGCTTCTTTTGGAATGATTTATGTCCATTAGATCGTATGCATTGATTTTTATGATCAACTATGGTTTTTATGGATTTAAGGAGCTTCTATGCTTTTATCCATGGTTTTATAAGGATCTTTTGATCTTTTGGATAATTTCATGTGCCTTGAAGAAGGTAGCATTTGCCTTCGTTTTTTGCACATAATTTTGGAGTATATATTCTTGTACTCTTGTGTATATTCCAACTCGGATACCTAGTTGCTTATATATCTAGGTGAGTTATTTTTCTACTCTAACTTTATTGTGTTTTGGGTAGTTATCATTAGAAAGACGCCAATAATTCAATTTCTTTTCTAACGATGTACTCATAAGGAATTATTCCTTGATGTAGTCTCAAGTATATAGAGACAGGTTTAGTATGTGAAAGTCTGGATAAGGCCATCTTATTCCTTTTATACAGGATTTTATTCATGTTTTCCTACACGGCATACTAGGGAGTTTCAAATTGTTAAGGTATGTATGGGTGGTATCATGGTGGTATGGGACGCTAGTGATCCCTCACATATATTATCTTATGGAATAATTTGGGCTCAAGATTGTTGCTTTGCTTACATCACTTAGCATGTTGACCTCAACATTCAAAGATAGTCTTATTTTCTAAATTCACTAGAAGTTATAGTGTGGGAATTCTCTAGATAAACTTCTTTTATCTATAGCCTGCATGTTTTGATGAGGGTAATCTCATCGGCATTTTCACTTGTTGAAATCTCTTTCTTTAGAGTTCAAACAAGTTTATCTTGTTGTGTTCGGATAAGGAAATTTGGATTCTTCCTTTGTTGGCATTTCTTTCTCTAGTTCCGTACTTTAGGTGATTTACACAATCAACCTGATAGGTTTATGGATAGACATATGTGACTCATCGAGACGTTGATGACTCTCTATGTTGATATGGATAACTCGAGACGTCGATTATTCCATATGCAGATGTGGGTATGTCGGGGCACCGATAAATCCTTGGTTTCTGCTATTATAATGCCATGCTTTCCTACTTTATTTCGAAAGGTTTACAACGAGAAAGTTACTTTGAATGTGAATTGTTCTGATCATCTGCAGTAGTCTGATGGGCAAACAGAGTGTATGAATCAAATTGTAGAGGATATGCTTCGTGCATGTCTCTAGAAAATCATCATATTGGGAAATATCTTCCAATGATGGAATTTGCCTATAACAGTTCTAAATTTACGGCTATTATTTTAGTCCGTGCATACTTATGTATGGGTATCAACTCAGGGCACCTATTGATGTCAGTCTTAAGGACATCGAGCTTGATGCATCGAGGGATTTCTTGCGAGATATGTAGGAAATTCTGACCGAAGCTCAGGATTCTATTAGGAGTGCTCATGATAGGGCACGGTTTTATGCTGATAGGGGACGCTCATCTCGGTCTTTTGAACCAGGAGCGTTGGTTTATTTTAATGTTCCTAAAGATTTTCAAACTTTGTCAATGGAAAATGCTCGAATTTATCTCCTAGATATTGTGGTCCATTTCGAGTTATATATCGGATTGGCACGGTTGCGTATGAACTAAAACTATCTCCAATTGTTAGAGTTCATCCAGTCTTTCATATCGATAGATTGAAAGGGAAACTGGGAGGTGAGGATGACACATTCACTCCTCAAGAACTCATTGAAGTCGATGAATTATTCTATGTTCCACACATGAACCTGATAAGGTACTTGAATTTAGGGAAAGGAAACTTTGTAGTTGACTAATCCCTGAGGTTAAAATTAGGTGCAAAGATAAGGAAATTGAGAATTCGACTTGGGAGTCGGTTGAGATTGTTCAACGCAGTTCTCCTTCTTTTCATTGCAAGAGTGCAATGTTTTGAGAGAGGGGAAGTCTGTTATATGTACATTATGTGTGCTATGTTATATACACATCATGTGTGCATATACTAGGAGGCTAACCCACATTAGACTTGTGAGCATGGGAGCATGGGAACAAGGTCTAGTGGAGCATGGGTTAGGACTAATCTTAAGGTTTAAGGTTAGGGTCAGGCATCCAAGGGTCACACATGAGGAATGGAAAGTCAAGAGTCACTTGAGGGCCCTCCTATATAATAGGGGCATGGGGCACACTCAAGGGGGCTTGGAGGCTAGGAAGCTTGATGCTTATGCTATGGTCTCTTGTGTAGAGATCCATATCTACTCATCTACCATTTCACACTATAGCTACATGCTATTGGATTGGAGTTGTACCTCTTGATGGTATGGGACATCAAGGTAGAGGTATGATGTATTTCATTTATGATTCATGTGTGCATCCCTTGGGCTCGGGGGTGGTTGGGTGGTTGAGTTTATGCCTGATTTATGCATGTTTATGTATAATAATTATCTAGAGAGATCTTAGGGTTTTAACATTGAGATAGGTACAAGATCTTCCATGTAGGCAGGGTCATGAGATCCTCTCTCAACGCAAAATGTGGTCCTATAGGTAGGGGCAATGTGGGTGGTGTGATGGGAGTCCCTTCGTAATCCCATTCAGTGATACATTGTCATTGGAGGAAGGCTTCATTGGCCATGGGATCTAGGGAAGTGTATTGCATCCCATCATGCAAACCACTTCTTTATGGCTTGCCAACCAGCGCTCAAGATCTTACTCTTGTAGGTTTTTTGTAGCTTGCAACTTTCCTCCTATGTGATGCATGGGAGTGTATCCCATGGTAGTTGTTGATGAGGTATTGCACGACTTGCTTTGTGCCCATAATTTGAATGGGTAGAGCTTTGGATTCCAAAAAAGGTATGGCAAAGTTTGCAAGAAAGTGCTTTTGAACTAGAACAAACTTCTTCCATGTAGATAGGGAGATGCTACGCCATAGAGAAGAACAATTACAATGAACTCACTCTCATCTATCCCCATTCTGACAGACACTCATCAGAAGGAGAAGCATATCACAGGATAGCCCCTTCACCCTTGACTCAAAGAGGGTCAGAAAACCCCTTTCTCAAGAGGGGATTTTCATGGATCTCCTATAGTCTTTGCGTGAGATAACAAACAAGTCGAAAGTCTTTATCCTTCACCGCCTCACTTCAAAGATCCCGCGATCTCTTCAATCTCTACTTGTTATTCTTGCGTTCCTGTCATGCTCTGTACTTGGATCAGGGATCTCGATGGAAGATGATCCCAACTCTGCTTTGATACGAATGTAACTCGCCTTCACTTAAATAAAAGACTTAACCTTCAAAAACACAAACATGAAGAGAAAAAGTTGAGAGAAGGGAGCTAGAATGCTCCTACACAGAGAGATTCTCGGCATTTCTTTACTTTCCACAAGCTCGAGTACAATCACAGCCATGTGACCTTGCACCGGCTTGGCCTTTGATCTCCACGATCAATTGGTCTTCATCACGACCCTCGATCTCCATACGCGATCACTAGAGATGCCTGATTACAAGACTGGGGGCTTCTTCCCTTTATAAGGCCACCCTTGTGCTTTTTTAAAAGAGATCCGCTTTGTTACATAATAATAGGACTTCAAAATAAAGCTCTACGCTTTATTTTGCTTTTTTATTTTAACTCTCTCTCTCTCTCTTACTTTCTTTCTCTCTCTAACTTCAAAGAATAGCTTTTTAATAAATCGTGAGATTCAACTTTGAAGATGCGTGCGATACTTCTATCTGCCCCCACACGTCAAGTAGTCGTACACTTCTTTCAACCCACGCATCAGTCTTCACATTTCCTTCACTCTTTTCCCCTTGCGACTTTGCCCACATGCTTCTGCTTTCAACACCATGCTGCCCTCGCATGCTCTCAACAGATCGTGCGCTGCTTGGTGACATATATGCATTCAAAAAAGATTGCCATGAAAAAAGAGGAATCGAACTCAAGACCCTACTCTGCAGAGTGGGAGGTTGTCATAACATACGAAGGCATTGAGAAAATGAGGGTGCCAAGATAGAGAAAAGAGAACAAGATTGAGAGGGAGAGGGAGAGGGAGAGAGGTCACACCCGACTACTCATGTAAGATTCCTCCCCCACCCCCTTTTTGATGTCTAGCATACTCCCCTGTATAATCAATTCCTTTTCTGAAATATAAGAGATCTTGTTTGTGGCTGTTTTAACCTAGAGAGAGAAAATTATTCTAGAGAGAGAATATTCAGATTTTGAATATTTTTGGATAGAAAAATAACTCATCTTATTAAAATAAGTTCCCCTGAAACAAAAATTCAAAAAGAATTTTCCAATGTGCAATTGGAATTAATTGGAAATAGGTATAAAGAACCTTAGTCTAAGGGTCTAGATTTTCAGAAATCTTTAGACTATAGTCCAATTAAGGTTCCTATGGGCCAATAGCATCAATCCATGTGTAGGGAGGAGATAAATCCAAATTGTAAAAAGAAGATACCCAAAAAATGAGTAAATGCTCACATAAGATGAAGAGTTGAAAATGTACAAGGTTTATTAGTAAAAAACTATGAGCAATATTAAAATGATTCCATTATGACACATATGTAAGGAAGGGGAGTTCTTTAAAGGAGGTGCATATTTCACATAAGATGAAGAGTTGAAAATGTACAAGGTTTATTAATAAAAAACTATGAGCAATATTAAAATGATTCCATTATGACACATATGTAAGGAAGGGGAGTTCTTTAAAGGAGGTGCATATTTCACATAAGATGAAGAGTTGAAAATGTACAAGGTTTATTAATAAAAAACTATGAGCAATATTAAAATGATTCCATTATGACACTTATGTAAGGAAGGGGAGTTCTTTAAAGGAGGTGCATATTTCACATGCTTGAATGAGTTTTAAACTCATAAAAATTGAGATATTTTATCTCTCCTCTCTCCTCATTCAAGTCTAGTTCCAAAAAGTTAGCTTAACTGACCTAAAAATGGTCAAAAAGTGACCAAACTGACTTGGAAAATTTTAGAATCAGTTTGTTTGGTTAGGAGCTCAAATTTTCCTATAAATAGAAGCCTCCCCTTGTTGAAAAATATATAGTGTCTTATGCATTGTTACTCTACTCCACCTAAGCCAAAATATATAGTGTCTTATGCTTTGTTACTCTACTCCACCTACGCCAAAATATATAGTGTCTTATGCATTGTTACTCTACTCCACCTAAGCCAAAATATATAGTGTCTTATGCCTTGTTACTCTACTCCACCTAAGCCAAAATATATAGTGTCTTATGCATTGTTACTTTACTCCACCTAAGCCAAAATATATAGTGTCTTATGCTTTGTTACTCTACTCCACTTAAGCCAAAATATAGAGTGTCTTATGCCTTGTTACTCTACTCTACTTAAGCCAAGAACTGTGAATTCTTTAATAATTCACTAGTTTTTGATACTTCTCTCTTTCTTCAATCCCCATTGGTGGCTCCATCAACATACTAAACCAATTGATTGGTTGGGGGCCTCTACCATGAATAAAGAATCAAGCAAATTATAAGGTAAGTATATTGAATTTTGATCTTTTCTATAATTTCTCAATGATTCTCTCTTCTCAACCCCTCTCAAGCTTGAGAAGCATAATTGGTATGGTTTTTTTAAATGCTATTGAAGTTAATTGGTGAATAGTAGTGAAGAGTTACATAATTTAATAAATGCTATTGAAGTTAATTTTCATTTATGTTTAAATTCTAATGGTTTTTATGTAATTTCTCTCTCTCACTTAAGAAATGGTCATACTCATGACCCTTTTCAATCCAAATGAAGCTTTTCATAAGGCTTTTCCTTAATCCAAGATTAAGCTATGCTTGAGGCCAAATTAATGGCTTTTTTCTATACTTTTAGTTTATGCACATTGATGATTCAATCCATTATGGATTGATGATCCAATTAGAGACCATTCTAATTATTTCCTTAATGATAAACCTTATCCCTTAGAAAAAATTGAGACTTATCAGTCATAGTAGCGGAGCTATGGCAAAATTTTTATAGAAATTACGCATAAAATAATTTCATTCAAAGCATAAAAAGAGGACTTCCTACCATATTCTAGGAACTATCATCCTAGATTAATTAAAAGAATATTATTATGCATGGAGACATGGATGTTTACATGTAGATGTAGAGGTATGGATGTGAGTGTGAATGTGGAAGTGGATGTATGCATGGAGATGTGGATGTATGCATATAGAAATAGATGTGTAGATGAGATGTGAATGGAGATGTGGATGTATACATGTAGATGTAGATGTATAAACGTAGATGTGAAGGGAGATGTGGATGTATGCATGTAGATGTAGGTGTATAGATGTAGATGTGGATGTAGAGGTGGATGTATGCATGTAGATGTAGATGTATAGATGTGGATGTGAATGTGGATGTGGATGTATGCATATAGAAATAGATGTGTAGATGAGATGTGAATGGAGATGTGGATGGATGTATGTAGATATAGATGTATAGATGTAGATGTGAATGGAGATGTGGATGTATACATGTAGATGTAGATGTATAGATGTAGATGTGGATGTGGAGGTGGATGGATGCATGTAGATGTAGATGTATAGATGTAGATTGGAATGGAGATATGGATGTATGCATGTAGATGTAGATGTATAGATGTAGATGTGAATGGAGATGTGGATGTATACATGTAGATGTAGATGTATAAACGTAGATGTGAATGGAGATGTGGATGTATGCATGTAGATGTAGGTGTATAGATGTAGATGTGGATGTAGAGGTGGATGTATGCATGTAGATGTAGATGTATAGATGTGGAGGTGGATGTATGCATATAGATGTAGATGTATGGAGGTGAATGTGAATGTGGATGTGGATGTATGCATAGAGATGTAGATGTATGCATGTAGATGTGAATGTATGCATATAGATGTGGATGTATGGATGTGAATATACGATATGTGATGTGAGGGAATCTGAAGTGATGAGATGGAAACGATGTGATGGGATGAGTATACATTTAAATGGAATATGGAATAAGTAATGTAGATTGATGAGGGATAATGAGGAAAAATGAAAGTTAAAATAGAAATTGTATTGTAAATTGTTTGTAAATGCTGTTTGTAAATGATTGTTTTATGTCAAGAATGCTGGGGGGAGCATTTTGACCGTCTTGTGATTAAAGTCGTGATGGTAAAGTTGCAACTGCTGACGGGGAGTCAATGAAGGACGTCTCGCGTAGCAAGGTCGGCCGAGGTCTTGACCAGCCTCGGTGCGATTAAAATGGTGAGCTTCCGGTACGGTGGATGAGGGGCCAAGGAAGCGGCCTATGCGTGAAGCGCTAGGTCACCTGCGAAGGATCCTAGAGGGTGCTGACCATACGGTGCTCGGGCTCTGGGTCGCCTAGGATACCCACGCGTGCGTCGAGGAAGATATTGGAACAGAGTTGGAGTTGTTTTCTGAAATCGGGCATGGATCTGGTTGATTGACCTTGCTGGTCTTCAATGGATGAGTCCATGGCCCTTTATATGGATCTGTTGGTTGATCTTGCTGATCTTCAACGAGAGTCCATCTTGATAAGTGATTATATTGCCGAGTATTAAGGGCTAGGAACTATCGAAACGGCCCCTGAGCATTCTAGTTGCCAATGATGCCATAGATACTCTGATGAAGGAATGATGGGAAATTAAGAATCAATTGGATAAATTGGAAGATTGTGATCAGTGATACTATGGTTTTACTAAAGGATTGTTTTAAACTGGTTGAATCTAGTTGAAAAAGGCAATTTCATATTGGGTGTGTGAGTGGTGTGACTAGTTTTATTTTGCATGAACATCCGGCTAGGGGGCCTTGGAACTCTTTTCCTTGGTACCCGGGACAAAACCTAACCAAATTCTTAATTGGATCCCATCACTACAGTGGTTGGGCGGTTGGCTAACCCATGGGATTGGATGGGGTTAGGCTGGACTGATGGATCCATAAATCGAGACTCAAACTTTTGTTTTTACGATAGATAAAATAAATCCCGGATAGTAATTGTTCCATGGATAGGAATCAACGGCTGTGGCTCTTGAATGGGGAAAAAAGCGTTGATCCTAATGATCCAAGTGCAAGTTTCTCCCTTGATCTGACCAAGTATCTTATAGATGTAATTGGATCAGCTCGATCAGAAATGATCTTGACTACGTTAGAGTAAAAAGTTATCCTGGTAGAATCGCCCGTGCTTTCCGGTAAAGGAAGTTTTTCCGAGTTCGGTTTTGGAACAACCGACGGATTAGTCTCTTGTCCGGATATCCGTGGGCGAGGCTCCGAATGTGGGACCCCTGTCCCGCACGAGAAGTGCTACTTCCGCTGCCAGTACCCCGAATCCGTTGCTCGGTGGGAACAGGGATCTTACAGTTGGTATCAGAGCATTTGGTTAAGAAAGATCAACTGAGAAGACAAATATGTCAAAAATTTATCAAGAAACACAAAAAGGTTATAATTGTGTGAGATAATTCATACAATTTGATATTCAAACTGAAACTCGTAATTTGGTAATTGGGTCTTCAGATGGAAGTACCGCAATTATATAGAATCCCTGACTTGCTTGAGGCCTAGACATGATAGTATTTACCTTATAATTCCAAGGGCCGTGACTACCCGTATATACCGAGAGTTTACTGTAGCTCTTTACTGACAGTATATACGAGTAAATCTAAGACTTGAAATTATAAGCGTTAATGCTATCTAGATGATGATTTCGAATGTGATTGATATGATTTTTAATTCTGTTTGAGAATGGATGAATTGATTTGGATTCTGATTGAAAATTCTGATTGAAAAACGATGATTTTTAAAAATTAGTTGAAATATAATGAAACCACAATGAGGGGGAATGGGACGAGTCCCTGTGATGATATTCATAACTAGAATGATGATAATGAATTCAGCAAATCACTATGAGATTAGTGGGTTGTGCTGTCAGATTGCTATTGTTAATACTTGATCGGTAGATCAAGTTAAGGGATGTCAAATTGAGGACTAGCTTAACTGAAATTCTCGTGAAGGAATGTTCAGAAGGAAATTTTTCGATCTAATGGACCATTATCATGTTAAAGATATGAATGATAAGATCTGAATGAATTGTTATTTAATTATGAGTTCTATATAAGGGATATTTATCCCAGTGTTCTGTTGGGTTGACCAAAATATAAGGAACCCCAGAATAAATTGGATTTTAAGAAAAAGAGTTGTCCTCTACCTTGCGAGATGAGGACATCTCGCACTTTTTAAGTGGGGTAGAATGTAAGATTCCTCCCCAGCCTTCGAGGTATACAGGAGTAAGAATCTCCCTTTTTGATCTTATAATTATTCCCTCTCTAAAATAAAAGAAAGTTTCTGTTTAAAAAAGGAAGACCCTTTTCCTAGAATACTTCTCAGGAGTCACGCCTATTTTAAGGATTCAGAACAATGAGTTCAGAAGTGAAAATCGGTGTTTTTGGATACCAAGGTTTTGGTTTTCATTCGAGTACGGCCCAAAAGAAGTTCTTTATCTCTTGGGGAGTATAAGAAGTTATTCCCCAGATATTGTGACCCTTATATCTGAATTGAATGAAAGTAGGTGACTTAACCTACAAGTTTCTTTTATCTCCTCATCTCAAAATTCTTAATGCCTTCTATAGAAAAATGTGTCAAACTCAAATCATGGAAAGACGGTAAAACTTCAGTGGCAAGTTACCGTTGGCTTCTAGGTTACGCTAGCTCCTTCCTTTATATAAGTCGTAACTTTTACTTGTCGCTCACAGTAATCTTACTCCCATCAATCTCCTTTCTTTTTTAATCTCCTTCATGGCTTGGCAACAAGAACTAGTTTTATCCATGATGATTTCTCACCTTCAAGACGCAAGAGAGTCTGTGAAGAAAGACTTTATAGAACAGTATGAGCGCTCACTTTTTCCTCACCTAGGAACTTCTGTAGCGCAGACCAAATGGCGGACCTATCAAAACATAACTAGGGTAACACCCTGGGGACAGCAGCACTTTCGTAACAATGTCCGCTTGGCCATGGTTATTGAAGCTTTGGGTTTGGGTCCCCGATACTACTGCGTCATGAGATCAAGGCATCTTGGGTTTTCTGAGCGGGTCTTCTTACTGGCGTGTTTTCTTCCTCATGAGAAGATATGCCTTTACCCCGTTTTTGGCTTGCCTCTCAGAGGTCCTTTTGTTAGATCACCTCATACCACTGAGATAGGTGCGGCAATAACCAACAGAATCATTCCCATAGATGAGTTACCCTATACTTGTGCAGCTTGTGAGGACTGCTTTTGTGACCATATGATGGACGGGCTTATGGAAGTGTAAAGAGTTCTTCTATCTTTACTGTATAAGTTCCGAGAATGAATAAAGTTTAAATCTTGTTCTTATTTTGAATCTTGCTCTCTTTAAGACTTTTCTTGGTGGTTAATCTTGATTAAAATTTTTCTCTAAGTCTCATATTCGTGCATCTTGCAAAATTATCCCAAGTTGCGAGATGAGGACATCTCGCGTTTTTTAAGTGGGGTAGAATGTAAGATTCCTCCCCCACCCCCTTTTTGATGTCTAGCATACTCCCCTGTATAATCAATTCCTTTTCTGAAATATAAGAGATCTTGTTTGTGGCTGTTTTAACCTAGAGAGAGAAAATTATTCTAGAGAGAGAATATTCAGATTTTGAATATTTTTGGATAGAAAAATAACTCATCTTATTAAAATAAGTTCCCCTGAAACAAAAATTCAAAAAGAATTTTCCAATGTGCAATTGGAATTAATTGGAAATAGGTATAAAGAACCTTAGTCTAAGGGTCTAGATTTTCAGAAATCTTTAGACTATAGTCCAATTAAGGTTCCTATGGACCAATAGCATCAATCCATGTGTAGGGAGGAGATAAATCCAAATTGTAAAAAGAAGATACCCAAAAAATGAGTAAATGCTCACATAAGATGAAGAGTTGAAAATGTACAAGGTTTATTAGTAAAAAACTATGAGCAATATTAAAATGATTCCATTATGACACATATGTAAGGAAGGGGAGTTCTTTAAAGGAGGTGCATATTTCACATAAGATGAAGAGTTAAAAATGTACAAGGTTTATTAATAAAAAACTATGAGCAATATTAAAATGATTCCATTATGACACATATGTAAGGAAGGGGAGTTCTTTAAAGGAGGTGCATATTTCACATAAGATGAAGAGTTGAAAATGTACAAGGTTTATTAATAAAAAACTATGAGCAATATTAAAATGATTCCATTATGACACTTATGTAAGGAAGGGGAGTTCTTTAAAGGAGGTGCATATTTCACATGCTTGAATGAGTTTTAAACTCATAAAAATTGAGATATTTCATCTCTCCTCTCTCCTCATTCAAGTCTAGTTCCAAAAAGTTAGCTTAACTGACCTAAAAATGGTCAAAAAGTGACCAAACTGACTTGGAAAATTCTAGAATCAGTTTGTTTGGTTAGGAGCTCAAATTTTCCTATAAATAGAAGCCTCCCCTTGTTGAAAAATATATAGTGTCTTATGCATTGTTACTCTACTCCACCTAAGCCAAAATATATAGTGTCTTATGCTTTGTTACTCTACTCCACCTAAGCCAAAATATATAGTGTCTTATGCATTGTTACTCTACTCCACCTAAGCCAAAATATATAGTGTCTTATGCCTTGTTACTCTACTCCACCTAAGCCAAAATATATAGTGTCTTATGCCTTGTTACTCTACTCCACCTAAGCCAAAATATAGAGTGTCTTATGCCTTGTTACTCTACTCCACCTAAGCCAAAATATAGAGTATCTTATGCATTGTTACTCTACTCTACTTAAGCCAAGAACTGTGAATTCTTTAATAATTCACTAGTTTTTGATACTTCTCTCTTTCTTCAATCCCCATTGGTGGCTCCATCAACATACTAAACCAATTGATTGGTTGGGGGCCTCTACCATGAATAAAGAATCAAGCAAATTATAAGGTAAGTATATTGAATTTTGATCTTTTCTATAATTTCTCAATGATTCTCTTCTCAACCCCTCTCAAGCTTGAGAAGCATAATTGGTATGGTTTTTTTAAATGCTATTGAAGTTAATTGGTGAATAGTAGTGGTGAATAGTAGTGAAGAGTTACATAATTTAATAAATGCTATTGAAGTTAATTTTCATTTATGTTTAAATTCTAATGGTTTTTATGTAATTTCTCTCTCTCACTTAAGAAATGGTCATACTCATGACCCTTTTCAATCCAAATGAAGCTTTTCATAAGGCTTTTCCTTAATCCAAGATTAAGCTATGCTTGAGGCCAAATTAATGGCTTTTTTCTATACTTTTAGTTTATGCACATTGATGATTCAATCCATTATGGATTGATGATCCAATTAGAGACCATTCTAATTATTTCCTTAATGATAAACCTTATCCCTTAGAAAAAATTGAGACTTATCAGTCATAGTAGCGGAGCTATGGCAAAATTTTTATAGAAATTACGCATAAAATAATTTCATTCAAAGCATAAAAAGAGGACTTCCTACCATATTCTAGGAACTATCATCCTAGATTAATTAAAAGAATATTATTATGCATGGAGATATGGATGTTTACATGTAGATGTACAGGTATGGATGTGAGTGTGAATGTGGAAGTGGATGTATGCATGGAGATGTGGATGTATGCATATAGAAATAGATGTGTAGATGAGATGTGAATGGAGATGTGGATGTATACATGTAGATGTAGATGTATAAACGTAGATGTGAAGGGAGATGTGGATGTATGCATGTAGATGTAGGTGTATACATGTAGATGTGGATGTAGAGGTGGATGTATGCATGTAGATGTAGATGTATAGATGTGGATGTGAATGTGGAGGTGGATGTATGCATATAGAAATAGATGTGTAGATGAGATGTGAATGGAGATGTGGATGGATGTATGTAGATATAGATGTATAGATGTAGATGTGAATGGAGATGTGGATGTATACATGTAGATGTGGATGTATACATGTAGATGTAGATGTATAGATGTAGATGTGGATGTGGAGGTGGATGGATGCATGTAGATGTAGATGTATAGATGTAGATTGGAATGGAGATATGGATGTATGCATGTAGATGTAGATGTATAGATGTAGATGTGAATGGAGATGTGGATGTATACATGTAGATGTAGATGTATAAATGTAGATGTGAATGGAGATGTGGATGTATGCATGTAGATGTAGGTGTATAGATGTAGATGTGGATGTAGAGGTGGATGTATGCATGTAGATGTAGATGTATAGATGTGGATGTGAATGTGGAGGTGGATGTATGCATATAGATGTAGATGTATGGAGGTGAATGTGAATGTGGATGTGGATGTATGCATAGAGATGTAGATGTATGCATGTAGATGTGAATGTATGCATATAGATGTGGATGTATGGATGTGAATATACGATATGTGATGTGAGGGAATCTGAAGTGATGAGATGGAAACGATGTGATGGGATGAGTATACATTTAAATGGAATATGGAATAAGTAATGTAGATTGATGAGGGATAATGTGGAAAAATGAAAGTTAAAATAGAAATTGTATTGTAAATTGTTTGTAAATGCTGTTTGTAAATGATTGTTTTATGTCAAGAATGCTGGGGGGAGCATTTTGACCGTCTTGTGATTAAAGTCGTGATGGTAAAGTTGCAACTGCTGACGGGGAGTCAATGAAGGACGTCTCGCGTAGCAAGGTCGGCCGAGGTCTTGACCAGCCTCGGTGCGATTAAAATGGTGAGCTTCCGGTACGGTGGATGAGGGGCCAAGGAAGCGGCCTATGCGTGAAGCGCTAGGTCACCTGCGAAGGATCCTAGAGGGTGCTGACCATACGGTGCTCGGGCTCTGGGTCGCCTAGGATACCCACGCGTGCGTCGAGGAAGATATTGGAACAGAGTTGGAGTTGTTTTCTGAAATCGGGCATGGATCTGGTTGATTGACCTTGCTGGTCTTCAATGGATGAGTCCATGGCCCTTTATATGGATCTGTTGGTTGATCTTGCTGATCTTCAACGAGAGTCCATCTTGATAAGTGATTATATTGCCGAGTATTAAGGGCTAGGAACTATCGAAACGGCCCCTGAGCATTCTAGTTGCCAATGATGCCATAGATACTCTGATGAAGGAATGATGGGAAATTAAGAATCAATTGGATAAATTGGAAGATTGTGATCAGTGATACTATGGTTTTACTAAAGGATTGTTTTAAACTGGTTGAATCTAGTTGAAAAAGGCAATTTCATATTGGGTGTGTGAGTGGTGTGACTAGTTTTATTTTGCATGAACATCCGGCTAGGGGGCCTTGGAACTCTTTTCCTTGGTACCCGGGACAAAACCTAACCAAATTCTTAATTGGATCCCATCACTACAGTGGTTGGGCGGTTGGCTAACCCATGGGATTGGATGGGGTTAGGCTGGACTGATGGATCCATAAATCGAGACTCAAACTTTTGTTTTTACGATAGATAAAATAAATCCCGGATAGTAATTGTTCTATGGATAGGAATCAACGGCTGTGGCTCTTGAATGGGGAAAAAAGCGTTGATCCTAATGATCCAAGTGCAAGTTTCTCCCTTGATCTGACCAAGTATCTTATAGATGTAATTGGATCAGCTCGATCAGAAATGATCTTGACTACGTTAGAGTAAAAAGTTATCCTGGTAGAATCGCCCGTGCTTTCCGGTAAAGGAAGTTTTTCCGAGTTCGGTTTTGGAACAACCGACGGATTAGTCTCTTGTCCGGATATCCGTGGGCGAGGCTCCGAATGTGGGACCCCTGTCCCGCACGAGAAGTGCTACTTCCGCCTGCCAGTACCCCGAATCCGTTGCTCGGTGGGAACAGGGATCTTACAACTCACATCGTGAAATCAAAGCTCTCCTACCTTATTTACCTTGATACAACTACTTCTCCTAAGCCACCAGTCCTTTGTGCTCCTCTGCATCACATCCCAACCACATAGCTCTCCGCCCTTCCGAACTTACCTTGATACGACGAAAACTCCTCTCCCAAGCCACCATCGTCTTTCTGCTCCTCTGTACTCTACATCACACCGCAAAGATACACACGCAAGCTCCTCTTTCCAGATCCGTCTCCTTCCCCTTCTACTATAAGCAACTCACCTTGATACAACTACCACTATTCTCCTAAGCCATCGCCTTTGTGCTCCTCTGCATTGTGCCTTGATACGCATACCACTCTTCTCCTAAACCACCATCGCCTTCGTGCTCCTCTGTATCAGACCCCAATGACACATACACAAGATCCTCTTTCCAGATCCATCTCCTTCCCCTTCTCATACACACACTCTAAGCCACTCATACACACACATGCAAAGACAATGCACCCTCTCTCCCCACCCCCACTTTCTCTACCCAAAATACACTCCCATGCCAGATGAAAACAAGCAAAAGAAAATTGGTTGCTCGAGAAGAAAGCCAAAGTAAGAATAAAAACATAAGATTGGTCGTACAAGAGCATAGGAAAAAGTTGTATATGCATAACCTCAATAGTGAGGTGGAAACCTCACAAAGGATGCTATTTAATCTCTCTAGAATCAGTCTAATCTCATCAATTGTACTTTTGAAATCTACTCGTCAAGATCTTCCCCACATATATATTCCATACTATTGTTCTCTCTCTGTTTTTGAGGTTTGTTTTACCAAAAAATTACCAATCACAGATATATATAACTTCTCATATAACCAACAGCAGTAAAAGCAACTTAAAAGAAACAGATATGATATGATGATAAGACTTCTACACGTGTGAATGTGCACACCACACTAACCTATTAGAGCGCCCTACTATAACTGAACTCCCCCCCCCCAAAACATAAAAACAAAATTCTTTACCATAGGCGCTAACTTCCATTGAGTAAACAGCTCTACTTCAACAACCAAAACCTTCATCCGCAGAGACAAGCACGAAAACCTTCATCTTGCTCTTCTCTGCAGAGACGAGCTCCCAAAATTCCTGGACACAAATGCTTACTTCCCAAAATATTAACTCCAAAATTACTAGCCACTAAGTGCAATTGTACAATGCCATTATGTTGAAAGAGCAAAATTGATTACTCTTTAATAACAAAACCAAAACACTGTGTTGCTTACTCATCATTGAAAATAATAGCCGACTCTTACGCTAAGCTCTACAACAATGATACTAGCATGATACATAATTTTACTTCCATTTCACTCCGTAAGAGTAGAAGGTGCTGCACCAAATCCTCCTCCTCCACGTCCAAAACTTGGTCGTCCACCAGGACCACCCTGGAAAACACAAAAAGCACGTGGAATGAGTGCACTTCTTTGCACGAAAAACACTGCGAAACAAAAACAAAATGTCGTAGCAACCACCCTTACACAACGGAGAGAGACGATCAACCAAAAGTGAGAAAGAAATGAATGCAATCACACACGCACGCACGCGCGTGCGGTAAGACGATTATGAAGGAAAGAACGCCAAACAAGGAACCAACAACTGAACCAAACAAGGCATGTGCAATACTTATACCCTGAATGAAGGTTGGAACCCCTTGGGTGCTCCCCCCTTGTCTCACCAAATCCACCTGGACCGCATGGAGGTCACTGCGATACCCATCCCGGTCTCCATACCTTGGCCTGTCACCACCTTCACGGGGAGGCCCTCTGCCCAGAACACAAGAGTTCAAGATGTGCTGGAGAGAGAGAGAGAGAGTGTGTGTGTGTATGTGAGAGAGAGAGAGAGAGAGAGAGAGAGAGAGAGAGAGAGAGAGAAAGAGAGAGAGAGAGAGAGAGTAACATCAAAACCCAAAGATTGGTGAAAGAAAATTAGCACAATGATATATTCAAGTGAATAAAACAAGTAAAAACCTAGTCACACACCTTGGTCGATCACCCGGAGGTCCACCCATAGGCTTGCCTGGGGGCCTGGCAGACTTCTTCAGAGTAGCAGGAACGATTTCTAAAGGCAGGTTGAGGTAGGTTTGAAGGTACTCAATGCCATCATTAGTCAAGTACCAGTAATAGTGCATCCACACAAAATTCTCTTTCACATACTCCTTGGACTTGAAGCTCTGCATAAGCTTTATAACTTGCAAGTTCGGAACATCAATGTCAGGATGCTTGGGCAGATTGAAGTCCTTCTTCGCATAGAGTACCCCCTCTGGACACGCATGCGATTAGAGAGTTGGGTACATCACAAAACCAAATGTATTCTTGAAAAGACCAAAAACTCAATACGACAATATTTGTACCTTTGAAAAGGTACTTGTAGACTTCCACCCGATTTTTCTTGGAGATCGACTGTCGTGCAACAAGCAGATAGTGCGTAAGTCTACCATGTTCATACAACTTGAAAGCAACTCAAGCTCCAGTTCATCACATACCTTAACATTTTGATTCATCAAATTGTCTACGTAGCCCAAAAAAACCAAGACTGTACATGTTATCCGGCATGAGAAAATGCCCAAAACTTCTTATGTAATATGAATGACAGGCTCTAAATCTAACCGAACATAATTCACCACTCAGACACAAAACAAAACGGCAAACCTAAAAAGGAAATGACACAGGCTTCTATATTTACAAGACTAATTGCTTCATACAAGAAAACTACAATATGAAATATAAGATCATCCATGACATGGACAAGGTACTCCCATCATCACTTCCCGAGATCAAGAGCAAATTAAGTCAAGAAATAGGACACACAAGATGTACTTTGCATGTCCCTTTCGACACAAGCCATCCCTATACAGAACTATTACACATGATACGATCGGGTTGTAGAGTGGCAAAGGTTGGCCTTGTGCTAGTCTGTTTTGTCCTGCCTTACAATAGTTAAGAGCATGTCTATTTGCAGCCTGCCAGCAGGTGCCTACCAACGTATCCACCAGCCATAAAATAGAGTAGTAAAAGGCTCTTACAAAAGTGGTCTCCCGCGTTCTGGTAAACCTCAATAATTAAGTGGTAGATAGGTTATTATTCTTGCAAGGTTGTCAAGCAAGTAGTTTGCTTTTGTTTAAGATGTAGCTTTTTTATTCTTGAACAGCTCCACACATAGTGACAATCACAACATGAACCCCTAGCCATGCTGGGCAAGGATGTCCTGATCAAAGTTATTTGACTATCCAAAATGGTGGTATTCAAGAACAAAGCCACAGACAACTAATCGCATTGATGTAACAACCTGTCTCTAACAGCTAAAAACAATCTAAACATTGGTCCACCTCTAGAGGATGCATGCACAACACGATGTCAATCTTTGAAAACAATATGGATAAGAATGCCATGTGAGTATAGTTTGTATTATATTTCACATAGAGTTACTGATTACTTATGTTCTGTCCAAAATCGAAAGGTTAACTTCCATAGGCCTATCACACATACGAGCCGACATCACAATCACGTTATTATAATTCTGATGTGCCACAAGCTGTGGTGGCCATGGAAGGCCTGTATGCACTCAAACCCATCACACAAGCGATCATGTACTATGACCATGTTAGTTGGACATCATATGATAAGCCACATGCGCTCCAGTATGCACTCAAACCCATCACATAAGCGATCATGTACTATGAGCATGTTAGTTGGACATCATACACGGATAAGCTGTATGCACTCCAGTAGACAACATTCCTCAAGAGTATGCTTTCAGCTTGTCGCAGTGGAAAACACATGTGAAAGCATAATCTATCATTTCATGCTCTGAGCCTCAGACAAGCTCATCACCAAAAGACCCCATATTTGAAAGCTTGAAGCTCCAGTACTACAAAATGGTTTTTAGAAACCTCCAAACACTCGTAGGTGCAATTGTTTTGCCCAGTTCAACCATTAAGGTTGAATTTCACTCCTACGACATTGTTTTGTTGGCCTTTCAGATTTAACATTGTGTAGTCACACAAATGAGATTGCCGCAAGGAGTCTAACAAACATGCGTACATGCACACACAATAGCTATTATTATTGAAAAGGTAAAACACTTGTCATACACCATTTCAGTGTGAATGTTAATATCATCACACATTAGGAAAAATGGAAGCTCATTTTGGGGCCCTGTAAGAAATTCACTATTTTCTCTTTTCTCTCTCTACAAAAGCAAGAAAATAAGGATACTTGCGTGAGAAATGTCAGTGTGAAAAGGAATAAATATATTCTTTCACATGCTTTACATTCAATGTTCATATAAGAGCAACACTTTTCAGTGCAGAATTTGGTGATTCTGACACCGCAGACGCGTCTGGAACGGCCCAATACCACAAAAACGGCACTGGAAATGCTAGAATCGGACATCCGGAGGCCCGAAAACGGCCAAAAAAGGTCGCAAAAGTGGATTTGCTGAAAAACGCGATTTGGTACCTTCTTCCCGACCGGAGGCCCAGAAACGGCCAAAAAAGGCCCCAAAAGTGGATTTGATGAAAAACGCGATTTGGTACCTTCTTCCCGGGAAGGAAGAAGGTACCAAATCGCGTTTTTCATCAAATCCACTTTTGGGGCCTTTTTTGGCCGTTTTCGGGCCTCTAGATGTCCGATTCCAACGTTTCCAGTGCCATTTTTTGGGGTTTTGGGCCGTTTCAGACGCGTCTACGGTGTCAGAATCACCAAATTCTGCACAGAAAATAATTTTTTTAAAGATTGAAATTGGATCACCTTATTAATGTGACACGCTTCTACGAACATACAGTACTATTTCTTTTTCTTATTTTCATCTTCTTTTGTTGAATTTTCAACGTAACGTTGGCCCACCCCTAATTGGTTGAGAGCCTATTTTCTCTCTCTTCTAAAAGGCCCCGAAATGAGCTCCCTTTTTTCCTAATGGGTGGGCAGCTCCAGAAACCCTAGACTAGGGCTACAAATCATGAAAACAAGTCCAAAACCTCAGCAAACTACTCTCTCTCTCTCTCTCTCTCTCTCTCTCTCTCACACACACACACACACACACACACACACACACACTCACACACACACAAATCCTTCTTACGCACACAAAAACACAAACACAATTGACCCAGTTTCTCCCTCTTACACACACCTGAAACGCAAGAGAGTTAGAGCGAAAGAAAACATACCATGGTGGCGAGGTGGAGATGGCGCCTGCTGCAAATCCCTCCTCCTCGCTCTGCTACAACCAATCCTCTTACTTCATTTAGGTTTACAGCCTGAGTAGACATGTACGTATTTACTAAACACTCATGTATTATGTATGTTATAACAAAATGTGTATGTGTCAATATAAAAATACTCATGTATGTATGCTATAACAAAATGTGTATGTGTCAATATAAAAATAAATATATGTGTGTTTGTGTGTGTGTGTGCACACGCACGTTATTTACTAAACACTTGTGTATGTCTATATACATGCATGTCAATGCTAAAACACATGTACACAAATTGTATGTATCAATGTCAATGTGTGTGTGTGTGCGTGCGTGTGTGTGTGTGTGTGTGTGTGTGTGCACCTTCATAAGGTTTTAAAAAAATTCAACTTACTAATTAGAAGATGAGAGAGAGAACATAGCAACTAACGAAGAGAGGGGAACTCAAACAAAAAATATCAAAAGAAGAAACACTAAAGCATTTAACTAAAATTATTCTAAAAAAACAAAGAATTTTGCATTATCTTAATTCCTAAATTAAATGCCAAACTACAAATTAAAGCACTCCAAAAACAAAGCATTGAATGATGAATTATAAGCCTGCATCTTCAAAACCCAACATAGTACAGCCTTAACTTCACTACTTGTCCAAACATGAAGTAATACCTTATCGTGCATAGCCTAGACAAAACATGAAGTAATACCTTATCATGCATAGCCTAGACAAAAGCTACTACATACTTGCCTCATCAGTGCCCAAGAGTAGGTGCAAGTTTTTGGAAAGCAGTAACTACCCTCATGAAATCAGAAAGGGGGACCAAAAGTAGACTCAAATGCCGAAGACTTTCTTAGGGAGAAGGGAGCAAAGAGCACAGGAAACCAAGGGGCAATAACCTAAGAGAAAGGATGTTGGTAAGCAGATGCATAAAGATAAGGGGAAGGGAAAGGAGTAAACCATAGCAGACAAAAATTATGCCTCTATTAATGTTAGCAATGGGGCAAGAGCCTTAATGGTGGGACCACTCCCACAAAACAAAAAAAATCAAAAAGCACCATTGAAGGCCAATAGGAAATTAAATATCAAGAGGGAAGCAAGAAGCAGAGGTAAACAATTCAGTGCATTGCTCAATGTTGGTTTGCTAGAAAGTGTGGGACTTGATGTGGCTAAGGTAGACTATGCGGCGCAGGTTGAATGTGGATAGAGTGGTTGGAAAATCCGTTGACAGTCGGCAATTAGAGCTTTGTTTTCACCTTATTAGCTGGTAAGAGAAAATTAGAAGTGATTTGTAAGATTGGAACGGCTGTAGTACGCCGTGTTTTACCCTCAAGTGATGTATCTTTTTATTGATACCAATAAAACATCTTTTTGCATTTTTTTATAAAAGTTTATGGAAAGCTAGTCCCAAATTGGAACTTTCTTTATGTGACCAACAATTTTATTTTTCTATTACACTCCAAAGGTGAAGGGCAAACTCGGTCATGATAAAGGCTAGCACTTTAAAAAACAATGTAGAATAGCTCTAAGATTGAACAACAAGAAAATTACAATTAAGTAAGGCATTCAACTAAAAGATAATTCGGCTTTTGAGCTCCCCTCTTTTACTACTTATCACTTTAAACATTCAAAGAGAAGAGATGCCAAAATCTTGGGCCTTCGACGCTAGCATGTAGCTTGCTTTTGTAGAAAATTTCATGGAGAAAGTTTCAAGTGCACTTCACTAAAGTTCTCAAGGATAACAAAAACTATTATTGAAGGAAGGGGGTATATCACAAAGACCTAGTAGCTCGTCATGTGAGTCAAAATGAGCATCACTAGGAGAGGTGCAACTAGGCGCTCAAAGGTAGTGACATTTTTAGCCTATGTGGATGTAGTTCCAAGCACCTACAATGGTATGGCCTGCTCACTAATATATTATCAGATAGAGATAAGAGGTTTGATAATTGAAAAAAACGAGAGGGAAATCTTCAAACATTGAATATTTTTTTAGTATGAGTATGACAGAACATTTGCAAACTCATGGTCAACCAAAATGTTAACCTGATTCTAAAGGATATGCTTCATGCATATGCGAGTTTTTTTTTTAAGAAATCCAATTGGGGGGAGTACTTGCCACATTTGGGGCTTGTATCTTGGCTATTGACGTGCTTTATATCTAGCCAATTGACAAATAGGCTTCTTCTTTTACACATAAGGTAGTGTTAAGTTGATAGTTGTGGTTGATTACAATATCAACCATGAAGCAAATTGTCAATGTGAGAAAAGAAATTTGGTTCTTTACAACTACCTTTATTGTTTGATCTAGGCGTAGGGTTTCAACAATGAACACCTCACACAAAAGGAAGAAGAAGCTTGAGAGAACACAACAAGAAGATAATGTATTGTAATAAGTGTACCAAGAAGTGATAACCCTAGACTAGTACATACTAGCTATATGTACATGCTTGGGTAAAAAAACCTCCTAACGAGGGAAAAAGTGCCTTGACAGTCCTAAGTGTGTTCACACTTCACTATCATAAGTGTATGGCAACAAATCCCCCTTGAGAGTGATGATGTAAATGACGAGAGCTGACACCAAATGTATAGGGTAGGTGCCAACTCAAGGAGGACATTCAATCCACAAAGGGGAGTAAGCCTAAAGCTTTGTGAAAAGCTTGAAAGCTCCCATGACATAGAGCCTTTATGAAAAGATCCCCAATGTTGTTCTACATTGGCACATAAGCCATGCCGATCTCTCCTGTTGAGAGTCTCTCCCTAACAGCATAATGATAGTGCACATCAATGTGCTTTGTGCGAGCCTGAAAAGCTGGGTTTCTCAAAACTGTCAATGCGCTCTAATTGTCAATGAAGATGATAGTGGACGAGGATTGTCCAACACCCAAATTAGTCCATAAGGTGTATGAGCCAAAGACACTCAACGGTAGTTGTGAATGTTACCTTATACTCAACTTCGCAACAACGAAATGTGGCCATAATGGGTTGCTTCTTGCTGAATCATGAGAATTAAGATACATGAATGACCAAGACAAAAAGCAAAATCTACTAGTAGACACGCATGTGTCCTAACAACCAGCCAAGTCAGAATCTGTAAAAGCATGCAATCCTGGCTCCTTTGATGATCCCCCCTTGGGAAAAACAAGCCAAGGTGTTTTGTGCCCTCAACAAGATTTGCTTAATAGCCTATCAATGCATTGTATTTAGGCTATGCATAAATCTAATCAACTACAAAAACTGAATGTCAAGCCGACTATTATACACATTAAAAAGACTATTATACACATTAAAAAGATATCCATCAGCCTACTGATAGAGACTAGCATCAAAAGGGTCCCCAATATCATGAAGACTCTCCATATTGAAATGCTTGAGTATTCTAGATACATACTCAGTTTGAGACAAGTAAAGCATCCTTTTATCCCTATCTCACATGATACTCATGCCGAGAATATGACTGGCTTCTCCCAAATCCTTCATGTCAAAGTTCTCATGCAACTTTGTTTGTAAAGCATCTACTTCATAGGTGTTCTTCCTAGCTATGAGCATATCATCCACATAAAGAATCAAGATCAAAAGACTACCATCGACGGCCTTCTTCGTATAGAGTCAATGATCCACCTCACTCCTTCTATAACCTTGAGACTTCATGAATGCATCAAACTTTTGATACCATTCCCTTGGCGCTTGCTTCAAACCATAAAGACTCTTCTTGATCTTACACACCAAGTTCTCTTTGCCATTCACAACAAAAACCCTATGGCTGCTGCATATAAATGTCCTCATGAAGATCACCATGCAAGAACACTGTCTTGACATCCATTTGGACAAGTTCCATGACCTCTCTGGCAACCAAAGCAAGAACACACCAAAGAGTGGTCATCTTGACTACTACAGGAGAGAAAATCTCATCAAAGTCAACACCCTTCTCTTGCTTGAACCCTTTGACAACTAGTCTAGCCTTGTACGTAGGCCTTCCATCACTCGGTGTGTGACCTTCAACTTATAGACCCATGTGCACGGCAAAGCATGTTTTCCTTTTGGCAAAGGTACCAAGTCCCAAGTTGCATTCTTATGTAAAGAATCCATCTTTGAATGCATAGACTTCTCCCACTTAAGCTTGTCATCACGTAACATGCTTCTTTATAACACGAAGGCTCACCACAATCTGTCAGCATGACATAATCCGATGATGGAACATATCTATCTGGAGGATGTGTCACCCTTGTAGACCTCCTCAACGCTGGCTCAACAATGCCACCATTTTGTTCCACTCCATCATGATTCACAAGGGGAAGATTCTCAGCTTGCATACCTTGTGCTTGGTGCCCATCATTCGGTGCATTTGGCACTCTATTATGCACAAGTCCATCTTCTTGAATCACCACTCTACATATCTCAACAGTAGGTATAGGCTTCTTGCGCATCTTCTCTTCGTTGAACACAACATCATGGCTGTGTACAATCTTTCTGGCTTTCAGATCCCACAAAAGATATCCCATTTCGCCAGATTTGCCATATCCAAGGAATATGCACTTCCTTGACTTCGGGTCAAGCTTATTCCCCATCTCTTTAGGGACATGGCAATATGCTTCACAGCCAAAAACACGAAGATGCCCATAAGACAGAGTTTTCCCAGACCATAGCTCCTTTGGAACCTTCTCATCTAAAGCCTTATTAGGTGACCGATTTTAATAAGATGAACAGCTGTATTGACAGCATCTGCCCAAAAACCATTAGGTAATCTAGCATTGGACAACATGCTACGAATCCTCTCTTGAATTGTACGATTCATCCTCTTAGCTACGCCATTCTGTGGAGGATTATATGGAGCAGTCAACTCTCTCTTAATGCCCTTCAAGTCACAAAAGTCCTGAAAGGCTTTAAAGACATACTCTCCACTATTATCTGTGTGTAAGCACTTAATCTTTTGGATACAGTAATTCTCCACTAGTGCAACAAACTTCTGAAAGGCTTCATCCTTGTGTAATCATCTATAAACGTAGCAAAATATGAAGCATCTCCCAAAGACATAGTAGGCATAGGCCCACACACATCAATATGAACCAAATTTAGAGGCTCACTTTTCCTCTTGCCACTTCTTTTGTGTGCTGATGTGGTTTGTTTGCCAAACAAACAATGATCATAAATAGAAAAATCTGAAAAATTAAACTCAAGAATATAGCGGAAACGAGACAAGATTTTCATTCCCTTTTGGCTCATATGGCCTAACCAGAGATGCCACAAAGAAGTAGACGGCTGCTTTGCAATGACATGATTTTTAACACTAGACACATGTACCATATAAAGTGTTCTAGAATTAGAACCACAAGCTACAACAAAAGAACCTTTGGTTATCTTCCATGAACAATCACCAAAAGTAACATGATATCAACCATCATCAAGCTGTCTAGTGCTAACCAAGCTGTGGCACATGTCTCACTTTCTTGAGCATAAACGAAGAACCATTGGCAAATCTAAGATGCACATCTCCCACTCCAACAATCTCATAAGCATAGTCATTGCCCAGTCGTACGCATCCTTTCCTACTTGCATCATACGAAACAAACCACTCTCTATGTGGAGTAACATGAAAAGATGCATAGGAATCAATGATCCAATTTTGTGACAACACATTGTTTGTGGCAACAAGAAATGCATAGTCAAGTGTAGAGGCATAGCAAATGTCACCATCATCACTCCCATGGACAATAGTGTTTGCCTCTTCAACCTTTGCCTTGCCTTTGTCATCCTTCTTGGCATCATCATTCTTTCCACCCAACTTCTTTTGCTCTCTTTTCCACTTGTAGCAATCCTTTTTAACATGGCCTTTCTTGCCGCAATGATTACGCTCAATGTCTTTGTGACCACGAGACTTGCTATGACATCTGCCTCTCTCAACAGATTTCCCCCTTGCATTAGATCTTCCTCTAACACTAAGAGCATTGCCACCTTGCATTAGATCTTCCTCTAACACTAAGAGCATTGCCACCTTTTGAAGCATGAACATTCTTGTGGTTAACTTCCTCAGTGAGTAAAGCACTGGCAACATCTTGCATTTTCAGTCCATTCATGGCTACACTATTACTAATTGTCGTCCTGAAAGTGTCCCAACTCTCTGGCAAAGTAGTAAGTAGAAACATAGCTTTCAACGGATCTAAAATTGGAACCTTCTGTGCATGTAAGTGACTAAAGATCGCATTGAATTCATTCAATGTGATCATTCAAATGATCTGAGACTATCGTCCCTTCCTTCATTCGACAATCCACAAGTTTCTTTAGCCAATAGACTTCAGATGCAGCACTCTGCTTCTCATAAAGATCGCACAACTTGTTCCTTAAATCATATGCACCGCCATCTACTTCTTCGACATTGAAATAGACTGATTTTTGACAAAGAAAGTCTAATGGTAGACTTTGCCAGCTCATCCCAATTATCTTCAGATATATCTTCGGGCTTTGCTCCTTGCAACTTTATCGGCTTAATCTGCCTTTTCTGCACTAGAACATCCCAAATTTGCTTCTTCCAATATGAAAAGTTGGTGCCATCTAACTTTTCTATGTTGACCAAAGTGTTCTCTGATGAAGAAGAGGCCATAACTACTGCTCAGAAAACAAGATGTCTAAGCAAAATTCAACAGAATTTTGGCAGTATATCGACAATACAAACCATAAAACGGTCAATGCCAAACTAAGAATGACTGCCAAACTGACTATTATCAACGCATCATGAAATCAAATGCATAAACTCACTATCTGTGGGAAACAACTTTGATCAGTGAACGCATAAGTTGTATGATATCAATGCCACACAGCAAACTGAGTAAATGCATACCATACGTTGTCCTATCCACATAATACATACATCCATCATCCCATAGCCATAAGGCGTATGAGGTCTTTGGCGAGGCTAGTCAAGGGCACACTCTAGTACCTAATCCACCCCAGAGGAGCTTCACAAAAACCTCACTCGGTCCTCACAGATGGATGCACATTAAGATCAGATACATGGTCACCACATAAGATATACATTTAAACCACAATGAGAAAATGCTGATGTAATACCGCCCAGTGGTTCACTAGGAACCCACAATGAACATACATAAGCTGTCAATCAATGTCTTCCTACAAACCACTGTGTGTCTGAGGGAAACCTCGCGGGTGAGCTCGTCAAGAAATGGGGAATAGTGCCACGCGGGTGTGGAACCGCCGAGACGTAGAAGACTCACTGTGTGTGTGCTCACCGAACGAGCACACACTCATGTATACGTAGATATAAAACCAAGAGTATTTATGCTCCCACCTGGACTGAAGGTATCTCCCAAATGAAGTGTGTACCACACTAGAAGCATCAAACGTATCGAAATGTGTGTCCCACTCATGCACCAACAATGCATAGATGCATCAGCAAGACATAGAGCATATAGAGCTCATACACGCCACATACTAGCGACATGCATTCTCAATGAGTGCAATCTCAAAGCAGTCCAAGACGAACGCCTACACCTGCACACCTGGAGTCAACCATAAGAGGCACCAAGGCATAGAAAATTTGAATTATCCCCCATCTGGTGCAGAATCTCACTCTGTCTATGAGACACAGAAATGTGCTGAGTCTGAATGACGATGTCCTTCAGACAATGTGAGCAATTTTGCAAAAATCAATGCAATCTCAAAAGCAGTCCAAGATGAACGCCTACACCTGCACACGTGGAGTCAACCATAAGAGGCGCCAAGGCATAGAAAATTTGAATTATCCCCCATCTGGAGCAGAATCTCACTCTGTCTATGAGACACAGAAATGTGCTGAGTCTGAACGACGATGTCCTTCAGACAATGTGAGCAGTTTTGCGAAAATCAATTTCTACAAAAAAAATTCCCTAATCAGTAACGTTTTGCTCTGATACCAGTTGTAGACCTAGGGAGAGCACAAAGTGAGAGAGGAGACAAATGTAGGTGCAGGAGAGGTAGCCCGCTTATTCCTTATCCACACTAAATAATAATCAAGAATGATATACACTATACAATATTAGTTAGTGTTAGTGATGGGCGTCCAACAAACTGGACACTAAAGGTACAATGGCCTTTAGTCCCAACACATACAACACAATGACTAGAAATACATCTCCACTCCTATTTACATACAGGGTACTCTAATAGGATTGTTTTTCAAGCCTTGTGTAGCCAAGTATGCACGAATCTTTTCATATGATGCTCTGGTAACTTGTTTAAACCCATACAATGCTTTCTTGAGTGACGAAGCGAAAAAGATAGATTAAAGAAGATAAATAGAAGAGGAGAAGAGAATGGACGGACTGGCGGGAGCGGTAAAGGTGGAAGCGAGAAATGGGTCAACATATTTAAATCTCGTAATTAATCCTTTACGTCAAATTGCATTGTAATATATTTTAGCCGAATGTGGGCTCGAAAGAGTTCCAACTTGTAATTATGCAAACCCAAGTTATTAGTTTGTCCGCCCATGTGTGGAAGTGTTCAAAGATAGAAGCTTAGCTATAAAGGAGGGCTTAGCTATAAAGGAGGGCTTAGCTATAAAGGAGGGCTTAGCTAAGGAAATAAGGCTCTTTGGGTTGTATTCTATTGTGAGCTTTAGCAATAGAGCTCTCTATCACTCTCTCTTCTCTAAGCCAAGCTTGGCTCCAAGCACTCTTGCTAGCAGCTTATGAATGTCTTTGAGCTGATCTAGTGCTCCATTGTCATTTCCGTTGCATCCTAGCTCCCCTTAAGGTCTTATGGAGCATTTTATCTCTCTAAGTATAGAGAGAGAAAATCATTGTTTTAGCTTCATCTAACAACTTATGAATGTACTTCTACTCTTATGGCCTTCCATAGACCAGAATTACATTCTTGTTAGTTGCCTTACTTTGTTAGAGAGAAAGTCATCTTTTATGAGTGACTTTATTTTGATGATACGTATGCATTGTGTGTCCAGCAAAATAAAGTGCTGAGGTCATAAAAACATTGGTAATGTATCAAAATGATAATTTGATGACATTACCCCACCCTTAAATCATAGTCGTCCTCAACTATGCTTCGTAAAGGTGCCTTAGCCCATCTTGCTTAGGATCCACATTTAAGCAAAACACTTTCTGCAGTAGATGGCTAATCTACTCGGTGCTTGAGAGACACAGTCTGCTGCAAGCTTGTTCTTTCTTATGTAGCCATGACACCATCCCGTAGTAGATTGCTAGTCTAGTCGTCGGTGCTTGAGAGACAGAGTCTGTCGCGCTCATGCATGCATGTCCTTCATGCATGCACATTAAAACATAATGAAGACAAGAGAGACGAGAAAAAAAATATTTCTTCATTAACATTTTTATACATCGATGTCTTGAGAGGCACTCAACCCCTGGGAATGAGCTGCGGCTCCATCGTCCATTTAGAATCTTCAAAATGATAATTTTTAAACTTAATTAAATACTTACGGAGCACCTTACCATTTCGCAACAACTTGTCCTTGTGCCTAAGGATTGCTTCAGGCTGCAATATCTCCTCAAGCTCATCTAATTCAAGAGGATCTTCATCGATTGGTTTCGTAGGCAGAACACCTTTCAAAGGCTTCAAGAGGCTAACATGAAAGGCATTGTGAATCTGCCAATGGGCTGGCAGCTTAAGCCTATAAGCCGTTTCATTGATCTTTCCCTGAATTTGGAATGGCCCATAATACCTTTTGGCCAGCTTAGCATAAAACTTTTGATGACCCGTAGACTCACCTTGCCAATTCTTGCCCGAGGTTTGCCTTAGACGGGCCTTTGGGATTTAAGGAGTACCCATTCATCATCCTTAAAAGCAATAGCTTTTCGATGCTTATGAGTTGCTTGCTTTTGCTTTTGCTGCAAGGCACAGATAGCATCTTTTATCTTCTAAAATGCTATCTTGATGTCCCTTACATACTCATCGGTAGAGCAGCAGCAAAAATCTTTTCCTTCATTCATAGAATGGGGGGTGGCCTTCCACCACCTCAAATGGGGGCGGCCTTCCACCACCTCAAATGGAGTTTTTCCTGTAGAAGAGTGAATAGTATTGTTATACACATACTCGACTAAAGGAATATACTTATCCCATTGATTCTTCTCTGTGACTTCATTCACATAACATTTGACAAGATCAAGAATCGTGGAGTTAACTATCTCGCTTTGCCCATCCGTTTGAGGGTGATAAGCAGAGGAGAAGTTAAGCTTAGTTCCCAAATTATCAAAGAGCCCCTTCCAGAAGAGACTTGTCATGTGTGGGTCTCTATCTGAAACTATAGAGCTAGGTAGCCCATGATACTTAAAGATTTGAGCAATGAAGAGGTTAGCCACATGATGGGACTTAATGCTCTTTTTGACAAGTATGAAATGTGCTTGTCTACTAAACCTATCAACTATTGTCAAAATACCTGTATTTCCTTGTCTGGACTTAGGAAGACCAAAAATAAAGTCCATTGAAATACTCTCCCAAGGAGCTTCTGGTATTGGCAATGGTTGTAGCAGCCCTTGTTGCTTGCTTGTATCGTACTTGATCTTCTAACATACCAAGCATTGGGAAACATGTTCTTGAATGTCCTTTTCATTGAAGGCCAGTAGAAATATGTATCCATAGCACTTATGGTAGCTTGAATTCCGCGATGTCCTGCATAAGGAGGAGCATGGGATTCATTCATAACCTTCTCTCGGAGCTTCTTTGTCACACATAACCGTGAGCATGTAAGAGAAATCCATCTTTTATTATATATGGATCTTGGCTCTGCCCACTGGTTAGTTTAGACATTACATCAACAAAGTCTAGATCAGTAACGTACGCATCTAACATGCTTGTTAGATCCTGGTGATATGCTACAGATACAGCATTCGCTCTTGGTCGTCATGATCTAACATGCTTGTTAGATCCTGGTGATATGCTACAGATATAACATTTGCTCTTGGTCGTCTCATGAGAGAGCATCCGCTACCTGATTATGCTTACCTGGAATATGAGATATATAAAAATAAAATTGAGAAAGAAAATTAGCCCACCTCATTTGTTTATCAGACAATTTGGTATGTGTCATAAAGTACGTGATACTTTGATGGTCTATCCGGATAATAAAAGGCGTACCCAGAAGATAATGCTTCCAAGAATCTAAGGCATGAATTACTGCATAACATAGCCCTGCACATGCAGTCGGAGCTTTCCAATCAAGGGAGTGACTAGGACTATTGGACTATCAAAAGCACCATCAACATCCATAGTAAGACCCATTTCATGTGTTTGGATGCCCAACTTCTCCGCTAACTCCCTTGATATGAAGTTGCGATTTGAGCCTGATTCAAACATGATGAGACAATCTTGATCACGTACTTTGCCCATGCATAGCATTGGCGTGATACTTCGTCTTCTTTGGCCTCTTGGTTCTCCCGAGTGAGAATCATGGATGCTTAGGGCTTATCCTTTTTAGCCGATCTCGAAGGACAGGCTCGATAAGAGTGACCTTGTTCCCCACATCTAAAGCATCGATTCTCGCTTCGGTAACGTTCCATCTCTTCGAGAGAGGCGGTTTTGACCTTTATAGGGGCCTTTGTCTTTCTTTTTGTTGCCTTTGTTACGGTTGCCATTAGGAGCTTTATCTCTTGATTGAAATCTATCTCCTTTGTCCTTGTGCTTAGACCCCGACTTTGTAGCAGGAAGAAAAATCTTGGTTGCTACCATCGTGTGGTGTATAAGCTCAGAGGTAGATTTGGGCTTCTGGGCGTTGACATAAGTGCGCATATCTTCAGGAAGCCCCGCACAAAATTGTTGCTTCTACTCAGAGAAATCTATCTGCTTGAAGATAGTGGCTTTGAGATGCAAATCCCAAAACTTGTCCACATACTTTTGGATAGTTTCCCCTTGCTCTAGCTTGAACTTCCTTTGCATCATCGGTGAGGAATTGCTTCAGGATAGCAATCTTGCACTCTCTCCAGGACTTTGGTGCTTGACCTTGAGCTCTTAGATTAGCCCACTTGTGGAAATTCATAGCAACATTTCTGAGCGCTTAGATTGCTCTGTAAAGTGCTCACCTCCAAAGGTCACATAAAATTGGTGGATAAAGCTGAGTACTTTATCTGTATTTTCATAAGTTCCATCGTAAGAAAGGAAGGTGATGCTTTTCCCTCCTTCCTTGAACTTTTGGAGGCGGGGAGATCTCTTCCAGGTGGGATATGAATGCCTATGCCCTCTTCTTCTAGAAGAAGAACTTGCTTCGTGTGCTCTAAAAAAAGAGCTGGAAGAATTGGATGGAGAAGGAGGTGAAGGTGATTTCCTTCTTCTATGACGAGGATGCCTCCTCTCATTGCTTCTCTCTCTAATGTGTGATTAGGGGTTATTTAGCACTAATAGTAGCTTTTGGGTTAGAGCTCCCTTTAGATGAGAGCTAGTTCCCATGAAGGAAAAAAATAGAGGCTTATATTCGCCAATTGGCTATTTTTTTGCACTTTTCCCAAAACTAATTTGCTCGATATCTTAAAACATTCACCCAATTTTTTGCCGTTTTGAAGGCTTTTAGAGAATATTTGCCCAATTTTGGACTTTTTAGGGAATTTTTTAATAACATTCACCCAAAATTCTATGCTCCTAGGTTTATGGGGAAGATATAATCGCCAACCCATCTACACTTACAAATTCTTAAAGGGTTCTTATTTTTTACCCTGGTTCCCACATATGGCTCGCGAATGCGAACCACCGTCCACTACCATTGTTGAGCTTATTGCCTTGCTAGAGAGGAATCTCATTACAGTTTGTATGAGTTTCACACCTTCTACAGCTGTGAGCACATCTTTCGTAGTAGTGGCCAATGCACCTATAGCCCAGGGACTCGTGGATAGCCTCAAGTCCATGCTATTCACCTTGCGACATCTCAATTCTGAGGTGTCCCTTTTCACATGGAACAACAGCGTGCCATGTGCCCACGACACGACTTGACATGGCCTGAGCTTAGCTCCATTTCAGGCATTAGTGCTGGAACCAAGCAGTTCTTTTGATGACCTGATGGCAATCCCCTTCGTCAAGGATTGCCATTGAAGGTCGAGTGGTGTGTGGAGCCATCTATTGCACCACATATCTATCCATGCTACATTGCTGAGTATGGGGCCACTCCCCATAATAGAGTGATCCCGCTCTATTTTGCGATGCAGTTGTATGCAGAGTAATTTATGTGTATGTGATTGTTATGGTTATGATTTAGGTGATTGTTATGGTCTTAGTTATGGTTATGGTTATGGTGTAAGTTATGTCTATGGTCTTGATTCTTATGGCCATGAACGGTCATGGTTATGGTTGCATCTCTTTCAATGTTATTGCAAAGTATGTTGGTTATGGTAATGGTGTAATTTATGTGTATGTTATTGTTATGGTTTAGGTGACTATTATGGTCTTGGTTATGGTTATGGTAATGGTGTAAGTTATATGTATGGTCTTGATTCTTATGGCTGGGAATGGTGTAAGTTATGTGTATGGTCTTGATTCTTATGGCTGGGAATGGTGGTTGCATCTCTTTCATTGTTATTGCAAAGTATGTCTTAATTCTTATGGCTGGGAATGGTGTAAGTTATGTGTATGGTCTTGATTCTTATGGCTGGGAATGGTCATGGTTATGGTTGCATCTCTTTCATTGTTATTGCAAAGTATGTTGGTTATGGTAGTGGTGTAATTTATGTGTATGTGATTGTTATGGTTATGATTTAGGTGACTGTTATAGTCTTGGTTATGGTTATGGTAATGGTGTAAGTTATGTGCATGGTCTTGAATCTTATGGTCGGGAATGGTCATGGTTATGGTTGCATCTCTTTCATTGTTATTGCAAAGTATGTTGGTTATAGTAATGGTGTAATTTATGTGTATGTGATTGTTATGGTTATGACTATTATGGTCTTGGTTATGGTTATGGTCTTGATTCTTATGGTCGAAAATGGTCATGGTCATGGTGGTTATGGTTATGGTCCAACCTATCACTATGGACCCTGTATACAAGTTCGGTGTCGGATGGTGATAAAATTTGGCACAGGCCTCCATGGTGATGGGACTAACACGCTTACCAAGTTTTATCCCCTTTTGATGTCGAACATATATACATGTGCATCCGGAATGCAATTTCTTTACAAACGAAAATCCCAACTAGCCCACATTGAAAATTTAAGAATTCGGGGCACACGTACATACGTTTGGTATGGGATGGGGATAATGATTAGCACAAGCCTCCATGGTGATGGAACCAACATGCGTACCAAGTTTCACCCCCTTTCGATGTCGAACATGTGTACGCGTGCGTTCGGAATGCAACTTCTATATAACGAAAATCCCAACTAGCCCAACAAATACATCAGGGTAAGGCCCCGTCTCATCAATTCGGCATCTGATGGGGATGAAACTTGGCAAGTAGGGGTAGGGGACCTAGGAAGATATGCTTACAAAGTCTCATTGCCATCGGACATCGAATGGTCAGGACGGGGCATTATCCTAGCGTATTTTTACCACGTGTTGACATGGAAAAATACATCAGGGTAAGGTTTCGTCTCATCGATTTGGTGTCCGATGGGGATGAAACTTGGCAAGTAGGGACAAGGGAACTAGCAAGGTATGCTTGCAAAATTTCATTGCCATCGGATATCGAATGGTCGGGAGGGGTGTTACCCTAGTTTACCACGTGTCGACATGGAAAATACATTAGGGTAAGGCCCCGTCTCATCAATTCTATGTCCGATGGGGATGAAACTTGGAAAATAGGGGACTCTAACAAGACATGCTTGCAAAGTTTCATTGCCATCGGGACGGGCATTACCTTAGCGTATTTTTACTATGTCGACATGGAAAAATACATCAGGGTAAGGCCCCGTAAAATCAATTCAGTGTCCGATGGGGATAAAACTTGGCAAGTAGAGGAAGACATGCTTGTAAAGTTTCATTGCCATCGGACACCGAATGGTCAGGATGGGGCATTACCCTAGTGTATTTCTACCATGTGTCATGGAAAAATACGTTAGGGTAAGGCCTCGTCTCATCAATTCGGTATTTGATGGGGATAAGACATAGCAAGTAGGGGAAAGAGACCTATCAAAATATGCTTGCAAAGTTTCATTGCCATCAGACACCGAATGGTCGGGACGGGGTGTTACCCTAGCGTATTTTTACCACGTGTCGACATGAAAAAATACATCAGGGTAAGGCCTTGTATCATCAATTCATTGTCCGATGGGGATGAAACTTGGTAAGTAGGGACACGGGACCTAGCAATACATGATTGGAAAGTTTTATTACCATCAGACACCGAATGGTCGTGACGGGCGTTACCCTAACGTATTTTTACCACGTGTTGACATGAAAAAATACATCAGGGTAAGGTCCCATCTCATCAATTTGGTGTTTGATAGGGATGAAACTTGGAAAGTAGGGGTAGGAGACCTAGCAAGATATGCTTGCAAAGTTTCATTGCCATCAGACATCAAATGGTCGGGACGGGGTGCTACCCTACCGTATTTTTACCACGCGTCGACATGGAAAAATACGTCAAGGTAAGGCCCCGTCTCATCAATTCGGTGTCTGACAAGGATGAAACTTGCCAAGAAGAGGTAGGGGACCTAGCAAGATATGCTTGCAAAGTTTCATTTGCATCGGACACCGAATGGTTGGGACAGGGCGTTACCCTAGTGTATTCTTACCACGTGTCGACATGGAAAAATACATCAGGTAAGGCCCCGTCTCATTAATTCGGTCTCCAATGGAGATGAAAATTAGCAAGTAGGGGCAGGGACCTAGAAATATATGCTTGCAAAGTTTCATTTCCATCGGACACTGAATGGTCGAGATGGGGGCTTACCCTGGCATATTTTTAACATGCGTCCTTAGGGAAAAATACGTCAGGGTAAGGTCCCATCTCGATTGTTCGGTGTCCAATGGCAATGAAACTTGGAAAGTAGTAGCAAAGGACCTAGGAAGATTTGATTGTAAAGTTTTATGGCCATCCGCCGAGACAGATCGCGTATGCCCAAATCGCCATTTTTTACTATACAAATATGTAGGTCCCCTACATAGAAATTATCAATTTGGGCGTACTCGATTATACGTTCAGTGTCAGATGGGGACAAAACTTTGCACATGGATCTATACCATTATCATAGAGTCCCATACAAAGTTTCATGGCCATCCGACACCAAATGTGTGAGATCGTGTGCACCCAAATCGTCGTTTTTTACTACAAATATGTAGGTTCGCTACATAGAAATTGGCGATTTGGGTGCACACAATTATACATTTGATGTCGGATGGGGATGAAACTTTGTACATGGATCCATCCCACCATCACAGAGGTCCATGCAAAGTTTCATGGCTATCCAACACGAAATGTGAGATCGCATGCACCCAAATCACCGTTTTACGATACAAATATGTAGGTTCCCTAAATAGAAATTGGCGATTTGGGTGCATGCGATTCTACGTTCAGTGTCGGATGATGGGGATGAGACTTTTCACATGGGTCCATCCCATCATCATGGAGATGCATGCAAATTTTCATGGCATTCCGACACGAAATAGAAAAATGGATTAAGAAAAGGTACAGTATAGTCAAGATTTAAAGGACCCAAGCTTCCTTATAGTGTAGGAAGACTTGGACAAGTCAAGGGTTGAGAGAGGGTTGCTATGATAAAATGATCTTGCACACACTCTAAAATTTTTTTCTTTGATGCATTGAGCTCTAAAGGGTACTTTCATCCATTGATTTAGCTACTCAACGTTAAAAGACTTGGATCTCCAAGGAGAGTCAAAAGAAGGGTAGTTGAGCCAGAACTAGAGCTCCCACAACTCAACTAGTTGAACCACCTTCTACTCCTAGACAAGGCCCCATTAATTGAAAAAGATGCAAATATTTTTTAAAAGAAATAAACATTTTTGGGTGATGGATCTAACTTACAAATAGATAGTACTATGACAATGTACGGTGCCATTTTAAGAAACTAACACTAAGATATCTCTTGCTTTCTATATCTCTCTCCCTCTCTCTTTATTTCTATCTCTCTCTATCAACTTACATAGCCTTAATTTTTTATGCAACTTATAAGGCTTCCAAAATAATAAAACAAGGTGAGAACTAATTCTCACGATGGCCTGCCTATTTTTTATTTTATGAGTAAAAGGTCATTCAATAAAAGGTATTATTTTTTAATCTCTTAATAGCCAAAATCCAAATTGATTGACAAGGCTCTCTCTCTCTCTCTCTCTCTCTCTCTCTCTCTCTCTCTCTCTCTCTCTCTATCTATCTATCTATCTCTATCTCTCTCTCTCCCCCCCTACAAATTTTATATATATAAATGGGCATTTTATAGTTTTCTTTTATTTCTATCTAATCTTAAGAGATAATATTTCTTTTTTCCTTGAAAATAAAATTGATTAAAAGCCATTTTTTTCTAGTAAATATTTAATAGTCTCTCTCTCTCTCTCTCTCTCTCTCTCTCTCTCTCTCTCTCTCTCTCTCTCTCTCTCTCTCTCTTTCTCTCTCTCTCTCTCTCTCTCTCTCTCTCTCTCTCTCTCGCTCACTCACTCTCTAAATTTTCTATGTATCTGTATAGAAATAAAGAAGATCTATTTTGGCCAGGGGTGGATTAAATCTTGGCATCCGGCTTTAAATGTTTTGGCCATGTGTTAATTAGATTAGGCATCCTATAGTGCATGCCCTTGAGGCTTGGAGGCTTTGTTTTGCAAGAATTTTGTGAGGCTTGGTCCCACTACAGGGCCTGGATTTACAAAAAATCAGGTCATGGCCGATACGCATTTATTGCACACATGCAAAAAAAAAAATCAACTAGTCATGGCATTTTACTGTGGAATTATATTAAGATATCATTTAATTGGCCACATATCACATGAATTTAATCAAATGAATTGAGTTTATTTTAATAAACTATGATGTATATGAATTTGATTGAATTATGTATGCTAAAGTGGATTGTAATGTGCTAAATTGATTTTGATGGCTTCATTTAACTGCTGATACTTTATTTGTGTATGTGTGTGTGTGTGTGTGTGTGTTATTTTTGTTGTTCAATATTATTAATTTACTAACCATGCATCTATTAATGTACTAGTACATGCATATAATTTTTGGTCTATTTGTTGAGTTTCTTGAGTGTGAATGTGCGTGTGCGTGTGTATAGTAGTGCATAAAATTTTTGGTCTATTTGTTGAGTTTCTTGAGTGTGAATGTGCGTGTGCGTGTGTATAGTAGTGCATAAAATTTTAAATATATTTTTATAATTATTTGACTTTCAAATTATATATTATAATTATTCTAATTAATAACAAAATATGTTTAGTGTTCTTAAAGTGCATAATCCTTATATTATAGTATCATATATTTTGTAATTTTGGTCTTTATATAAAAGAATCTCCAAGGTACTATCAAACTTTCACAAATATGAACTTGGGAAATTGTAATGATTCTCATCGATTTCATTAATAGAAGATTCCATTGTATGTTACATACTACAAGACTACAAGACTACAGTATAAAAAAAACTCATGTGATTATTTTTAGATAGAAAGTAAAAGGTGCCTAGTCCAATCATAAGAAAATATTTTAATAGCAGCAAAAGACTCTCTTTCTTTTGTCTTAAAGTAAGGCATAATTTATTACTATTTTGAAAAGCATTCTGAAATGGTTCTTTTCCCATGTCCTTACGCATTCTTTCATAAGAAGTAATTTTTCTTTCTTTTTTATTTTTTTAAAATTATGGATTAAATTTGAGTGATGACCTTATAAGCCATATATTGTAAACCATTGGATTCTCTTTTTCTTAGAAAGAAAGCCTTTGACGAAGAGAATATCCCACTTCACCACTCAAGTCCCACAAAGGTAAGGTCCAATTTGCAAAGGACAAGACAGCCTTGAGATAGATTTCCAAAGGACAACTATTAGTTCAAAAGAGATAAGCATTCAGAGTTGAGAGTACATATTATAGTGTAAAGTTTAGATACTCAGAGTGTACACTCTAAAGCTTCTAAGACTTTAGTGTACACAACAAGGCTCAACAAAAAGCTTTTTTGCGAACCCTTAAAATTAAAGGCAACCCTTGAATCCACCTCTTACGTTATGACATTTTTTAGTGAAATGCAAAAATTAAGCGCATACATGTAAGGGTGCACTAGAACTCTAGCTGGTTTTTTAGAATTTGAACCAATAATTTTATATGTAACGCGAGTTTTTTTGAGCACTAGCACCATTTTAAAGCTAATGAGAGTTGAGTGTACATACTTAACTATGTAAATTTTAGACACTTTGAGCTTGGGAACACTTTGATTCACAATATCCTAGAAAGGTATTCATAGTAGAGAATCCAAGTGAAAGATTGGTAAAGGGAAGAAAATAGTTCAAAGTAAAAAAAAAAAAACAGCTTAGAATATGATAGGCAAAGTGTGCTTGTTCTAGTGGCTATAAGGGGGGTTGCTTGTTACCTAAAGGTTCCAAGTTGGATCCCTCACTAGACACCCTATTGTAGCCTTGTATGGGTACATCTCTAATTTTATAGCTAACACATCCTAGTGGAGTGAAGTTAAAACTTTATGTTTTTCTTTTTTAATGGAAAAGATGATTTAATTAGTATCCAAGATAATTCTAACACCCAAAGGGTGATGGAAAGGTCCAAGAGAATCTTTGGAATCTTCATAATTATTTCTCTATCAACTCTCTCTCTTCTCTCTCACCCTTTTTTGTTATTTGCAAGAAATATCATAGAGAGAGATACTCTCTCTCTCTCTCTCTCTCTCTCTCTCTCTCTCTCTCTCTCTCTCTCTCTCTCTCTCTCTCTCTCTCTCTCTAGCGTTGCCTCACATAATATGTGTCATCTCTCTGTCTCTCTCTCTCTCTCTCTCCCTGTCCTTCAAGGTAGCACTTTCAGGTTTGCAAAAGTGCAAGCAAGACATGCCAAGGGGGCCTCCACAAGAACCAAAAGAGACACACAAGCTGTTGACAAGACACAAAAGCACAAAAGGTGAGAGAGATAGAGAGAGAGAGAGAGAGAGGAGAGGGAGGCAATAGAGGGAAAGGCAAACCTAAACAAGTGTGAGGCAAAATGAATGTGTGTGTTTTTGTGTGTGTGTGTGTGTGTGTGTGTGTGTGTGTGTGTGTGTGTGTGAGTGAGTGAGAGAGAGAGAGAGAGAGAGAGAGAGAGAGAGAGAGATCATTGTTTGATACTCAATGTTTGTTTGCTACTCATGGCGGTGTAGGCTATTGAAAAAAACGTAAGTGTAAAGTACAAGCATTACAAAAACTAAAATTGCACGATATAGGTAATGGCCATCATTCTTCTCCAATTACCACCTCTTAGGACACTCTCCAATGAGAGCTTAATCCAAAGTGAGATGAACTATGATTGGTTCTATAGGGACTGATAAGATAGGGACATCCATTTAAACAACAACTAAACTACAAATGAAAGAAAGGGAAAGCCATAAATACAATGGGGAGCCTCCTCCTAGTATAAGAAAGAGGGCTTATAGCATACAAGGCAACTTGTGCACCTTTTAGTCTTATGTATGCACACACACACACACACACACACACACACACAGAGAGAGAGAGAGAGAGAGAGAGATAGAGAGAGAGAGAGGAGATAAATTTCACTGTTAATTTTTGTTGAAGATCAATTTAAACATCCACTTAAATGGCTACATTTCTTATCTTTAGTGGTAAACCAACCTATATAGAAGAGAAACTTAAGAGCAATTCAAATAGCTCCTACCTTGGCACTCTTCCATCCCTTAGATTATGCCCATTCCAATTCAACTCAAAAAAAGGGTTGATAATAAAAGAGGCAAAGGATGGGGAGATAGATAGACAAATACATAGATGGATAGATGATAGATAGATCTCCTCTCTGTCTCTCTCTCTTGGAGGTCGAATACATGGGACAAAAGAAAAACATGTGTCATTTTTTGAGTTGGAATCTCTCTCTATGAGCTATTATGGCTGTAAATGAAGGTGGCAAGGGAGAGGCAATTGGATTGTTTTGGGAAAAGGGATGTGTCAATGGTGTGAGCCACTTGAAGTAGGTAAGGGAAGCGTTCATGAATGTGCTCTAAGGTGGGACACTTCAAGAGGGTGTGTAATCATGGGGCATAGCATACATAAATGGTGTGCTTCTTCTCTTGCACCTAGTTTCACAATGAAGTGTATGTGAATTAAGGCACATAGCCACAATGACATAGATCATTGAGATAGGTACAAGATCTTCCATGTAGGCAGGGGCATGAGATCCTCTCTCAAAGCAAAAGGTGGTCCTATAGGTAGGGTCAATGTGGGTGGTGTGATGGGAGTCCCTTCGTAATCCCATTCAGTGATACATTGTCATTGGAGGAAGGCTTCATTGGCTATGGGATCTAGGGAAGTGTATTGCATCCCATCACGCAAACCACTTCTTTATGGCTTGCCAACCAGCACTCAAGATCTTACTCTTGTAGGTTTTTTGTAGCTTGCAACTTTCCTCCTATGTGATGCATGGGAGTGTATGCCATGGTAGTTGTTGATGAGGTATTGCACGACTTGCTTTGTGCCCATAATTTAAATGGGTAGAGCTTTGGATTCCAAAAAAGCCTTATGGCAAAGTTTGCAAGAAAGTGCTTTTGAACTAGAACAAACTTCTTCCATGTAGATAGGGAGATGCTACGCCATAGAGAAGAACAATTACAATGAACTCACTCTCATCTATCCCCATTCTGACAGACACTCATCATCAGAAGGAGAAGCATATCACAGGATAGCCCCTTCACCCTTGACTAAAAGAGGGTCATAAAAAGCACATATGTATCAATGATGCTAGCCTATACTCCGGGCTTCACGTGGAGATAGTTTTACAACCCTTGTATTTAGCATACAACCTTCACTCTTTAGTTGTTTCCAATTGGCTATCAAAGCTTCTTACCAAAGCACATGGTTGGAAAAGAACTATTGTCTATTGACTTGTTTGCGGCAATTTAAATAAAAAGATCTCTATGTTCTCTTTGTTTTCTCTCATACATGAAGATCCTAACTACTCTTTTATATATATATATATATATATATATATATATAGAGAGAGAGAGAGAGAGAGAGAGAGAGTCACAATTATATTGGCTATAAGAAAACCAACAACAACATGAACACAATCAACCAAATCACATATCATTAACGTAATTCGAAGGAGGCGGAAGGGGTTTTGGTTTGGGGGGGGGAGGGCACACAATCAACCAAATCACATATCATTAACATAATTCACGAGAAGGAGGTGGAAGGGGTTTTGGTTTGGGGGGGGAGGGCACTCTTTGGGGTTTTGGAAATAGGCTCTCCTCTAATGAGAAAAGAGGCAATTATTATTGTCAACTTCAAGAAAAAATAGAATGTTTGCATTGACAAGGACATTGAACGAGCACTATTGAAAGTTAAGAATATTCACATACTATACCCCCATTCACATACTAAACCCCCTGGCATTATTTTAAAAAGGTTAAAGTCTACATCTTCTCTCTCCTCTTTCTATCCATTCTACACACTCCTGTCGCCCACCCTTTTTGGGACCCCTTCTATCTCTTCACACACCCCTACAAGTGCCCACCCCATGCACGATGGTCGTTTCCCCACCTAACATAGAAGACCGCATAGAGAGAGAGAGAGAGAGAGAGAGAGAGAGAGAGAGAGAGAGAGAGCGTTGGAGGTCGACGCCCAAATAGAGAGAGAACTACTCGCCTTCACTTAAATAAAAGACTTAACCTTCAAAAACACAAACACGAAGAGAAAAAGTTGAGAGAAGGGAGCTAGAACGCTCCTACACAGAGAGATTCTCGGGCCCCAAAAACCGTGGCACGATTCAACTTTGAAGATGCGTGTGATACTTCTTTCTGCCCACACGTCAAGTAGGCGTACGCTTCTTTCAACCCACGTGCCAGTCTTCACGTTTTCTTCTCACGCGCGGGCCAGTCTTCACATTTCCTTCTCATGGTTTTTCCCTTGCGACTCTACCCACATTTTTCTACTTTCAACACCATGCTACCCTCATATGCTCTCAGCAGATCTTGCGTTGCTTGGTGACATTAACCCCCTCTTGACATCACAGTCATCCTCGACTGTGGCTTTGTCAGTAAAACTGTTGAGGGTCTTCAAAGAGAGAGAACTTTATGTAACCACTCTTACACTCTTGTAATCCATCTCTTTTTTTTTATTTTAACGCTGCAGTTCCTCTACGGACAAGGAAGTCTTCCCCTTTCTCTCCTTTTTAGTGTCAAGTTATTTGAAATTGTCTGATCTCGTCCTCTTCGAGGCCGCTTGAGATTGCCCATCTTTTTCACTTACATCCCACTGAAATTCCTTTCCTTGGATCCTTTGATTCCATCAAGTTTTCCTTGGTCTTCAGAGTACCTTTTTAGAAGTTTATTTCCAAGCCACCACTTGACCACAATCACCACTGCAAAACATGTAGCGAGCTGAAATTCCTAATTTTGCAAACCGTCAGAGATAAAATTTGTTCACGTCATAAGGTAGATATTGCAAAAAGAAGCAACTTTCCCTTCTGCCTCATCTTCAAATTCCCAACGGTCTAAGAGATTTTCAAGATCTTTTCTCTCTCCCAAAAAGCGATCAAAATCTTGCTTTTGGATGCAAAAAGCTTGCTTTTTAGCCTCTATATATATAGAAACTTCCTCTTCTCCATACTAGGAGACCACTTTCTATCGCTTTTGACTTTGGTCAAACCTAGTCAAATCTGGTCAAACAATGAATTATGTTGCTTTTTCTTCTTCTCCTCCTCCTCTTAATGCGGAAACTCAAGGTTTTGATCCATGAAGAAGGTTTCTCTCTCTTGGATCGAGATTTCTCGTAGAAAACCCCTTTCTCAAGAGGGAATTTTCATGGATCTTCTGTAGTCTTTGCGTGAGATAACAAACAAGTCGAAAGTCTTTATCCTTCACCGCCTCGCTTCAAAGATCTCGCGATCTCTTCAATCTCTACTTGTTATTCTTGCGTTCCTGTCATGCTCTGTACTTGGATCAGGGATCTCGATGGAAGACGATCCCAAGCTCTGCTCTGATACGAATGTAACTCGCCTTCACTTAAATAAAAGACTTAACCTTCAAAAACACAAACACGAAGAGAAAAAGTTGAGAGAAGGGAGCTAGAATGCTCCTACACAGAGAGATTCTCGGCATTTCTTTACTTTCCACAAGCTCGACTACAATCACAGCCACATGACCTTGCACTAGCTTGGCCTTTGATCTCCACGATCAATTGGTCTTCATGACCCTCAATCTCCATGACCACTTGATCTCCGCGATCACTAGAGATGCCTAATTACAAGACTAGGGGCTTTTTCCCTTTATAAGGCCACCCTTGTGCTTTTTTAAAAGAGATCCGCTTTGTTACATAATAATAGGACTTCAAAATAAAGCTCTAAGCTTTATTTTGCTTTTTTATTTTAACTCTCTCTCTCTCTCTCTCTTACTTTCTTTCTCTCTCTAACTTCAAAGAATAGCTTTTTAATAAATCGTGAGATTCAACTTTGAAGATGCGTGCGATACTTCTATCTGCCCACACGTCAAGCAGCCGTACACTTCTTTTAACCCACGTGTCAATCTTCACATTTCCTTCACACTTTTCCCCTTGCGACTTTGCCCACATGCTTCTGCTTTCAACACCATGCTGCCCTCGCATGCTCTCAACAGATCGTGCGCTGCTTGGTGACATATATGCACTAAAAAAAAGATTGCCATGAAAAAAGAGAAATCGAACTCAAGACCCTACTCTGCAGGGTGGGAGGTTGTCATAACATACGAAGGCATTGAGAAAATAAGGGTGCCAAGATAGAGAAAAGAGAACAAGATTGAGAGGGAGAGGGAGAGGAAGAGAGGTCACACCCGACTACTCACATCATGAAATCAAAGCTCTCCTGCCTTATTTACCTTGATACAACTACTTCTCCTAAGCCACCAGTCCTTTGTGCTCCTCTGCATCACATCCCAACCACACAGCTCTCCGCCCTTCCGGACTTACCTTGATACAACGAAAACTCCTCTCCCAAGCCACCATCGTCTTTCTGCTCCTCTGTACTTCTCTGCATCACACTGCAAAGATACACATGCAAGCTCCTCTTTCCAGATCCATCTCCTTCCCCTTCTACTATAAGCAACTCACCTTGATACAACTACCACTATTCTCCTAAGCCATCGCCTTTGTGCTCCTCTGCATTGCGCCTTGATACGCATACCACTCTTCTCCTAAACCACCATCGCCTTTATGCTCCTCTGTATCAGACCCCAATGACACATACACAAGCTCCTCTTTCCAGATCCATCTCCTTCCCCTTCTCATACACACACACTCTAAGCCACTCATACACACACATGCAAAGACCATGCACCCTCTCTCCCCACCCCCACTTTCTCTACCCAAAATACACTCCCATGCTAGATAACTTCATGAAAACAAAGAAAAGAAAATTGGTTGCTCGAGAAGAAAGCCAAAGTAAGAATAAAAACATAAGATTGGTTGTACAAGAGCATAGGAAAAAGTTGTATATGCATAACCTCAATAGTGAGGTGGAAACCTCACAAAGGATGCTATTTAATCTCTCTAGAATCAGTCTAATCTCATCAATTATACTTTTGAAATCTACTCGTCAAGATCTTCCCCACATATATATTCCATACTATTGTTCTCTCTCTGTTTTTGAGGTTTGTTTTACCAAAAAATTACCAATCACGGATATATATAACTTCTCATATAACCAACAGTAGTAAAAGCAACTTAAAAGAAACAGATATGATATGATGATAAGACTTCTACACGTGTGAATGTGCACACCACACCAACCTATTAGAGCACCCTGCTATAACCGAACTCCCCCCCCCAAACAAAAAAACAAAATTCTTTACCATAGGCGCTAACTTCCATTGAGTAAACAGCTCTACGTCAACAACCAACACCTTCATCCGCAGAGACGAGCACGAAAACCTTCATCTTGCTCTTCTCTGCAGAGACGAGCTCCCAAAATTCCTAGACACAAATGCTTACTTCCCAAAATATTAACTCCAAAATTACTAGCCACTAAGTGCAATTGTACAATGCCATTATGTTGAAAGAGCAAAATTGATTACTCTTTAATAACAAAACCAAAACACTGTGTTGCTTACTCATCATTGAAAATAATAGCCGACTCTTAAGCTAAGCTCTACAAATGCTTACTTCCCAAAATATTAACTTCAAAATTACTAGCCACTAAGTGCAATTGTACAATGCCATTATGTTGAAAGAGCAAAATTGATTACTCTTTAATAACAAAACCAAAACACTGTGTTGCTTACTCATCATTGAAAATAATAGCCGACTCTTAAGCTAAGCTCTACATTAACGATAGTAGCATGATACATAATTTTATTTTCATTTCACTCCGTAAGAGTAGAAGGTGCTGCACCAAATCCTCCTCCTCCACGTCCAAAACCTGGTCGTCCACTAGGACCACCCTGGAAAACACAAAAAGCACCTGTGGAATGAGTGCACTTCTTTGCACGAAAAACACTACGAAACAAAAACAAAATGTCGTAGCAACCACCCTTACACAACGCAGAGAGACGATCAACCAGAAGTGAGAAAGAAATGAATGCAGTCACACACACACGCACGCGCGATAAGACGATTATGAAGGAAAGAATGCCAAACAAGGAACCAACAACTGAACCAAAACAAGGCATGTGCAATACTTATACCCTGAATGAAGGTTGGAACCCCGCGGGTGCTCCCCCCTTGTCACCAAATCCACCTGGACCGCGTGGAGGGCCACCGCGATACCCATCCCCTTGGCCTGTCACCACCTTCATGGGGAGGCCCTCTGCCCAAAACACGAGTTCAAGATGTGCTGGAGAGTGAGAGAGAGAGAGAGAGAGAGAGAGAGAGAGAGTGTGTGTGTGTGTGTGTGTGTGTGTGTGTGTATGAGAGAGAGAGAGAGAGAGAGAGAGAGAGTAACATCAAAACCCAAAGATTGGTGAAAGAAAATTAGCACAATTTTATATACAAGCGAATAAAACAAGTAAAAACCCAGTCACACACCTTGGTTGGTCACCCGGAGGTCCACCCATAGGCCTGCCTGGGGGCCTGGCAGACTTCTTCAGAGTAGCAGGAACGATTTCTGAAGGCAGGTTGAGGTAGGTTCAAAGGTACTCAATGCCATCATTAGTCAAGTACCAGTAATAGTGCATCCACGCAAAATTCTCTTTCACATACTCCTTGGACTTGAAGCTCTGCATAAGCTTTATAACTTGCAAGTTCGGAACATCAATGTCAGAATGCTTGGGTAGATTGAAGTCCTTCTTCCCATAGAGTACCCCCTCTGGACACGCATACGATTAGAGAGTTGGGTACGTCACAAAACCAAATGTATTCTTGAAAAGACCAAAAACTCAATACGACAAGAGACGCTGGTCCATTATCATCAATAGCCGATATTTGTACCTTTGAAAAGGTTCTTGTAGACTTCCACCCGATTTTTCTTGGAGATCAACTATCGTGCAACAAGCAGATAGTGCGTAAGTCTACCATGTTCATACAACTTGAAAGCAACTCAAGCTCTAGTTCATCACATACCTTAACATTTTGATTCATCAAATTGTCTACGTAGCCCAAAAAAACCAAGACTGTACATGTTATCTGGCATGAGAAAATGCCCAAAACTTCTTATGTAATATGAATGACAGGCTCTAAATCTAACCGAACATAATTCACCACTCAGACACAAGACAAAATGGCAAACCTAAAAAGGAAATGACACAGGCTTCTATATTTACAAGACTAATTGCTTCATACAAGAAAACTACAATATGAAATATGAGATCATCCATGACATGGACAAGGTACTCCCATCATCACTTCCCGAGATCATGAGCAAATTAAGTCAAGAAATAGGACACACAAGATGTACTTTGCATGTCCCCTTCGACACAAGCCATCCCTATACATAACTAGTACACATGATACGATCGGGTTGTAGAGTGGCAAAGGTTGGCCTTGTGCTAGTCTGTGTTGTCTTGCCTTACAATAGTTAAGAGCATGTCTATTTGCAGCCTGCAGGTGCCTGCCAACGTATCCACACCAGCCATAAAATATAGTAAAAGGCTCTTACAAAAGTGGTCTCCTGCATTCTGGTAAACCTCAACAATTAAGTGGTAGATAGGTTATTATTCTTGCAAGGTTGTCAAGCAAGTAGTTTGCTTTTGTTTAAGATGTAGCTTTTTTATTATTGATGAATAGCTCCACACATAGTGACAATCACAACATGAACCCCTAGCCATGCTGGGCAAGCACGTCCTGATCAAAGTTATTTGACTATCCAAAATGGTGGTATTCAGGAACAAAGCCACAGACAATTAATCGCATTGATGTAACAGCCTGTCTCTAATAGCTAAAAACACTCTAAACATTGGTCCACCTCTAGAGGATGCATGCACAACACGATGTCAATCTTTGAAAACAATATGGATAAGAATGCCATGTGAGTATAGTTTGTATTATATTTCACACAGAGTTATTGATTACTTATGTTCTTTCCAAAATCGAAAGGTTAACTTCCATAGGCCTATCACACATACGAGCCGCCATCACAACCGCGTTATTATCATTCTGACGTGCCACAAGCTGTGGTGGCCATGGAAAGCCTGTATGCACTCAAACCCATCACACAAGCGATCATATACTATGACCATGTTAGTTGGACATCATACATTAATAAGCCACATGCGTTCCAGTATGCACTCAAACCCATCACATAAGAGATCATGTACTATGAGCATGTTAGTTGGACATCATACACGGATAAGCTGCATGCATTTCTCAAGAGTATGCTTTGAGCTTGTCGCTCACAACAGTGAAAAACACATGTGAAAGCATAATCTATCATTTCATGCTCTGAGCCTCAGACAAGCTCATCACCAAAAGACCCCATATCTGAAAGCTTGAAGCTCCAGTATTACAAAATGGTTTTTAGAAACCTCCAAACACTCGTAGGTGCAATTGTTTTGCCCAGTTCAACCATTAAGGTTGAATTTCACTCCTACAACATTGTTTTGTTGGCCTTTCAGATTTAACATTGTGTAGTCACACGAATGAGATTGCCGCAAGGAGTCTAACAAACATGCGTACATGCACACACAATAGCTATTATTATTGAAAAGGTAAAACACGTCATACACCATTTCAGTGTGAATGTTAATATCATCTCACAGGTGGGCAGCTCCAGAAACCCTAGACTAGGGCTACAAATCATGAAAACAAGTCCAAAGCCTTAGCAAATTTCTCTCTCTCTCTCTCTCTCTCTCTCTCTCTCTCTCTCTCTCTCTCTCACACACACACACACACACAAATCCTTCTTACACACACAAAAACACAAACACAATTGACCCAGTTGCTCCCTCGTACACACACCTGAAACGCAAGAGAGCTACATCAAAAGAAAACATACCATGGTGGGGAGGAGATGGCGCCTGCAATCCCTCCTCCTCGCTCTGCTACAACCAATCCTCTTACTTCATTTAGGTTTACAGCCTGAGTAGACATGTACGTATTTACTAAATGCTCATGTATTATGTATGTTATAACAAAATGTGTATGTGTCAATATAAAAATAAACACTCATGTATGTATGCTATAACAAAATGTGTATGTGTCAATATAAAAATAAATATATGTGTGTTTGTGTGTGTGTGTGTGTGCATGTTATTTACTAAACACTCGTGTATGTCTATATGCATGCATGTCAATGCTAAAACACATGTAGTACACACAAATTGTATGTATCAATGTCAATGTGTGTGTGTGTGTGTGTGTGTGTGTGTGTGTGTGTGTGTGTGTGTGTGCACCTTCATAAGGTTTTAAAATAATTCAACTTACTAATTAGAAGATGAGAGAGAGAACATAGCAACTAACGAAGAGAGGGGAACTCAAACAAAAAATATCAAAAGAAGAAACACTAAAGCATTTAACTAAAATTATTCTGGAAAAACAAAGAATTTTACATTATCTTAATTCCTAAATTAAATGCCAAACTACAAATTAAAGCACTCCAAAAACAAAGCATTGAATGATGAATTATAAGCCTGCATCTTCAAAACCCAACATAGTACAGCCTTAACTTCACTACTTGTCCAAACATGAAGTAATACCTGATCGTGCATAGCCTAGACAAAACATGAAGTAATACCTTATCATGCATAGCCTAGACAAAAGCTACTACATACTTGCCTCCAGTGCCCAAGAGTAGGTGCAAGTTTCTGGAAAGCAGTAACTACCCTCATGAAATCAAAAAGGGGGACCAAAAGTAGACTCAAATGCCGAAGACTTTCTTAGGGAGTAGGGAGCAAAGAGCATAGGAAACCAAGGGGCAACAACCTAAGAGAAAGGATGTTGGTATGTATAGGGTAGGTGCCAACTCAAACATTTAGTCCACAAAGGAGAGTAAGCCTAAAGCTTTGTGAAAAGCTTGAAAGTTCCCATGACATAGAGCCTTTATGAAAAGATCCCCAATGTTGTTCTACATTGGCACATAAGCCATGCCGATCTCTCCTGTTAAGAGTCTCTCCCTAACAGCATAATGATAGTGCACATCAATGTGCTTTGTGTGAGCATGAAAAGCTAGGTTTCTCAAAACTGCCAATGTGCTCTGATTGTCAGTGAAGATGATAGTGGACGAGGATTGTCCAACACCCAAATTAGTCCATAAGGTGTATGAGCCAAAGACACTCAACGGTAGTTTGTGAATGTTACCTTATACTCAACTTCGCAACGAAATGTGGCCACAATGGGTTGCTTCTTGCTGAGTCATGAGAATTAAGATACATGAATGATCAAGATAAAAAGCAAAATCTACTAGTGGACACGCGTGTGTCCTAACAACCAGCCTAGTCAGAATCTGTAAAAGCATGCAATCCTCGCTCCTTTGATGATCCCCCCTTGGGAAAAACAAGCCAAGGTGTTTTGTGCCATGTAAATAGCAACAAGATTTGCTTAATAGCCTATCAATGCATTGTATTTAGGCTATGCATAAATCTAATCAACTACAAACTGAATGTCAAGCCGACTATTATACACATTAAAAAGATATCCATCAGCCTACTGATAGAGACTAGCATCAAAAGGGTCCCCAACATCATGAAGACTAAGACGTAAGCCTAGCTCCATTGGAGTGGCGACAAGCTAACAGCAGTCTTCAAGTCCAAATCTTCACACCAAAGTCATATCCCCATCAACATGTGACTTAAACTCAATGCCCAAGTAATAGTGCAACAAACATCTCAAAAGCTAATCACAATTGGGACTAAAATACAACAATATGTTCCTCATTTGGATCTATGATCAACATGTCATCAATATACTGTGGAGCTAGGGAGAGCATAGAGCAAGAGAGAGGAGAGATGCACACACAGATGTAGGTGCAGGAGAAGTAGCCTGCTTATTCCTTATCCACACTAAATAATAATCAAGAATGATATACACTATACAATATTAGTTAGTGTTAGTGATGGGCGGCCAGACTGGACACTAAAGGTACAATGGCGGCCCATCCGTTTGAGGGTGATAAGCAGAGGAGAAGTTAAGCTTAGTTCCCAAATTATCAAAGAGCCCCTTCCAGAATGCATGGGTCTCTATCTAAAACTATAGAGCTAGGTAGCCCATGATACTTAAAGATTTGAGCAATGAAGAGGTTAGCCACATGATGGGACTTAATGCTCTTTTTGACAAGTATGAAATGTGCTTGTTTACTAAACCTGTCAACTATTGTCCAAATACCTGTATTTCCTTGTCTGGACTTAGGAAGACCAAAAATAAAGTCCATTGAAATACTCTCCCAAGGAGCTTCATGTATTGGCAATGGTTGTAGCAACCCTTGTTGCTTGCCTGTATCGTACTTGATCTTCTAACATATCAAGCATTGGGAAACATGTTCTTGAATGTCCTTTTCATTGAAGGCCAGTAGAAATATGTATCCATAGCACTTATGGTAGCTTGAATTCCGCGATGTCCCGCATAAGGAGGAGCATGGGATTCATTCATAACCTTCTCTCAGAGCTTCTTTGTCACACATAACTGTGAGCATGTAAGAGAAATCCATCTTTTATTATATATGGATCTTGGCTCTGCCCACTAGTTAGTTTAGACATTACATCAACAAAGTCTAAATCAGTAGCGTACGCATCTAACATGCTTGTTAGATCCTAGTGATATCCTATAGATACAGCATTCGCTCTTGGTCGTCATGATCTAACATGCTTGTTAGATCCTGGTGATATGCTACAGATACAACATTTGCTCTTGGTCGTCATCATGAGAGAGCATCCACTACATGTTATGCTTACCTAGAATGTGAGATATATAAAAATAAAATTTAGAAAGAAAATTAGCCCACCTCATTTGTTTATCTGACAATTTGGTATGTGTCATAAAGTACGTGATACTTTGATGGTCTATCCGGATAATAAAGGGCGTACCCAGAAGATAATGCTTCCAAGGCATGAATTACTGGAAGTAATTCCTTTTCATAGATGCCTAGGATTCTTTCTTCAAGATGCAAGTGGCGACTTTCGACTACAACAGCATGTCCCTCTTGTAAAAGAACAACCCCTAAGCATTTACCACATGCATCACAGTGGACCTCAAATGGCTTGGAGAGATCCAGAAGCACTAGAACAGGCTTTGTTTCCTTAGCAATCCATTGAAATTTAACCTTTTTCTTTGTTAAATCATGGAGAGGACCTGCTATCAAAGAGAACTTCTCTATAAATCTTCGATAGTAAGAGCACATGCCAATAAAGCTTCTTAGCTCAGGAAGATTCATAGGTTGAGGCCATTCTTCTATTACCTTAAGCTTCTCGAGATCCATGCAGATCCCTTCTTTAGAGATAATATGGCCCAAATACCTTATTTCTTGCAAAAAGAATTCACTCTTTTTGCTATTTATGTAAATCTTATTATCTCACAGTTCTTGAAAAACTACTTTGAGATGTTCCTTGTGCTCTTCTAAAGATTTGGAGTAGACTATGATATCATCAAAGAATACCCCCAGGTAACCTCGATGCTTTCGAAAAATATGTTCCGTCATTCGATTGAATGTGGCTGGTGCATTTGTGAGTCCAAATGGCATCACAAGAAACTCATAAAGACCAAACGTCGTGCGAAACACGATCTTATGAATATCTTCCGGTACGATGCAGATCTGATGATAACCGCTCTTGAGATCTATCCTACTATAGTCGAAAGACCCTTGAAGCTTATCAAATAGATCCTCAATCCTTGGAACCGGGAACCTGTTCTTGATAGTATTGTTGGGTGGTGCGCTTATTGGAATAAGCTCTATCTTATGATCATCTACCCCTCATGAGGGAGGTAGTTCACTTGGAATAGAGTCAGTAAAACGGTCTGAATATTCATCTAGAAACAACTTTAAATTTGTATCTACTTTTGATGAATCACTTGTTTCCGACAAGAGAGAGTTATCAACTTTAGAAGAATCTTTGACAAAAATCATATACACAGAAATAGCAAACTTTATTGATTTATGTAAAGCTTCCTTAGATAGATAGAATAGGAATCGTATGTCCCTTGTCGTTAACTTCTAAGTTAGTCTCTCTACCTTTATGCTTAATAGCAATTACTCTTTTTGGGAACTTAAGATGAGCTGCCATCCTATGAAACCATGGCACACCCAACAAAACATCTTGGTTCTTAAGAGGGGAAATGAAGAAATCCCCTTGATCAACATAGCCCTGCACATGCAGTCGGAGCTTTCCAATCAAGGGAGTGACTAGGACTACTGGACTATCAAAAGCACCATCAACATCCATAGTAAGACCCATTTCATGTGTGTGGATGCCCAACTTCTCCGCTAACTCCCTTGATATGAAGTTGCGATTTGAGCCTGGGTCAAACATGATGAGACAATCTTGATCACATACTTTGCCCATGCATAGCATTGGCGTGATACTTCGTCTTCTTTGGCCTCTTGGTTCTCCCGAGTGAGAATCATGGATGCTTAGGGCTTATCCTTTTTAGCCGATCTCGAAGGACAGGCTCGATAAGAGTGACCTTGTTCCCCATATCTAAAGCATCGATTCTCGCTTCGGTAACGTTCCATCTCTTCGAGAGAGAGGCGGTTTTGACCTTTATAGGTCTTAGTTGCTACCATCGTGTGGTGTATAAGCTCAGAGGTAGATTTGGGCTTCTGGGCGTTGACATAAGTGTGCATATCTTCAGGAAGCCCCGCACAGAATTGCTGCTTCTGCTCAGAGAAATCTATCTGCTTGAAGATAGTGGCTTTGAGATGCAAATCCCAAAACTTGTCCACATACTTTTGGATAGTTTCCCCTTGCTCCACCTTGAAGCTCCTCATGCTGTGAGGACAACTTCCTTTGCATCATCGGTGAGGAATTGCTTCAGGATAGCAATCTTGCACTCTCTCCAAGACTTTGGTGCTTGACCTTGAGCTCATAGACTAGCCCACCATTGTCTAACAGACTTGTGGAAATTCATAGCAACATTTCTGAGCGCTTAGATTGATTTGTAAAGTGCTCACCTCCAAAGGCCGCATCAAATTGGTGGATAAAGCTGAGTACTTTATCCGTATTTTCGTAAGTTCCATCGTAAGAAAGGAAGGTGATGCTTTTCCCTCCTTCCTTGAACTTTTGGAGGCGGGCAGATCTCTTCCAGGTGGGATATAAATGTCTACGCCCTCTTCTTCTAAAAGAAGAACTTGCTTCGTGTGCTCTAAAAAAAGAGTTGGAAGAATTGGATGGAGAAGGAGGAGAAGGTGATTTCCTTCTTCTATGAGGAGGATGCCTCCTCTCATCGCTTCTCTGTGTCTGGAAGAGCTAGATCTTGGGCTGTGACGTCTTCGCTTCGTGGTACGAGGAGGGGAGCGCTTCGGACGCCGTCGTCTTGGTGGCAACTCTTCATCAGAGTGCTCACGACGTTCCGAGTTGTCCCCTTCATGTTGCTCATCATGGTTATCACTAGCCTTCTCTTCTCTTGGTTGTGGTTCTTGGCTTCTTCCAGAGGCATGTCTTCGTCTCCTTTCAGTATGAGATGCCCATCTTGTGGTGATTCCCACCGCTCTAGAGAGCGAGCTCTCTCTTCTCGAGTAGGAGGAATCAACTCATTGACTTGTAATTGGGCTTGCACAGTTGCTCGTAGATTTGGATTATCCTGTGCTTCTTGCAACCGACGTGCATAATACCTAATTGTCCTTATACTCTCATTAGCTTCATCGTCATTAAGAAGATTAGTTCTTTGCCATTCCATGTTATTAGCCTATTGATCCTCAAATCCCATAGTTCTCTCACTTCAGGAATCAAGAAATATAGTCCTTTTCGATACCCACACCAGTTGGCGAGAGTTCCGTCTATAAGCTAAAATAGAGGAGTGGGGCGTAACAGTGCGACTTCCCAGATGGCTAGTCTTTGGAGACTTTCTACAAGCTCAATACTGCTGAAACCATAGGTACCCTCCAAAGAGGTGCAGTATTAAGATAGGAGCTCCCCCCAATCTCTAGCACAACAGGAAGAAGGGTAATAACTCCCAATACTGCTAAAACCATAGGTACCCTCCAAAGAGGTGCAGTATTAAGATAGGAGCTCCCCCCAATCTCTAGCACAACAGGAAGAAGGGTAATAGCTCCCAATTCCTCTTACTTTAGGTTATGTACAGACCTAACCTTTCATGGAATACCTGAACTGTTCCTTTCTCCAAAAAGAAAGAAAGCCTAAGCTCTGATACCAATGTAATCGTATTTCTTGGCAAAGACTTAATTTAATCAATAACTGTGAAAGAAAAGCTAATGATTCACGTAAAAGAAAAGATTGCAACAAGAACACAGTACTGAGGGTTGCATTTATGAGGTCGCCCCCCCTCGAAAGGAACTTGTATTAATTTCTCCAATCGGAGAGATTGATTTTTTATTTACTTCTTAAGTGAAAAGTATGCCAAGTATTGACTTTGGGCTTAGTTTGCCTTTTTTCCCTCCTGTAAGAACAGTTTTTTACCAAAAAGAAAAACTAAATTTCAATATTTCCAAGGTTTAAATTGTATCATCATGAACGATTTCCAAGGTTTAAATTGTATCCAGTTGGATATAAGCTAGACTTCATATAACAATCGCATACATGATGTTTTTCGATCTTTTGAAAAAACCATGGCCTGAATCACATGTGTACGACCTTATTCCACCAAGCAGTCCGTATAAACAAGCCTAGGCTAATTAGTTAGCATAAAGCATGACCTTGAGTGGACCTTCGTCTTACATAAATCTACCACAACTTTTTTTGTGCAACTGCAAAAGAAGTGTTACCATTATAAATCCTTTGGGATGTTGAAGGGGAGATGTATAGCAAAAGACAAAACCTAAAGAACCTACCACATACTCTTTAATTGTGCTATTGCAAAAAGTATTAGCCTCCTGACCATACCTTATAGTCTAGACTAAGGTATCCAATCATGTTGAGCTTCTCCGTCAAGCATGCCCCTTGCGTAGAGAGTGAGAAAGAGAGATAAAGCATGAGAGGGGCGTCAAGGGCTCAGCAAGACGAGCTTGACTAACGAAATACTACGAACAAAAACAACCATTGCGCCTGTTGCCTCTACAATGCAAACTCTCTATTGTTTGTGCCGCCTATGAAAGAAGGCAACAAGAGGGAGGGGGCACAAACACACAAAGCAAGAGGACTGTGCTTTGCTTTTGCCTATGAAAAAAGAGAACGCAAGCACGAGGGAGAGAGTAGTAGTTGTTGGAAAACAAAAACAAAACAAAACAAACAAAACAACAAAAACTAGAAAAAGAAAATTTTTTACAAAACAATTACCTAATTGAAGAAACCTTCCAAAAATAAACATAAACACACACACACAATCATACAAAGACTTGATCATTAATAAGAACTTAAAACTACTCTACTGAGATACTAATCAATAACGCAAAATAGCAAAACAAAGAACTATAAACTCTAGTCCTAGAGCACTTACAAACAAGAACAAAACATTAAGCTAAACTTTAAAGAGAATAGGACTCGAAAGTGCAACCTTTAACTCCAATGTTTGTCCAGACATGAAGTGTAGGTTCATCAACTCTATCATGCATAGCGTGGACAATAAGCTACGACATCCCCACTCACGTCATCAGTGCCCAAGAGTAGGTGCAGGTTTGTATAAGGTTATTTCAAAAGAATATACTTTATAAAACCAACGAGCTGAGTTTCTATCACTCTCCAAAGGTGATGGGCATACTTAGTCATGATAGAGTCTAGCACTCCAAGACTACTCTATGTCAACAAAGAAACACAAACATAGGAAAGAACTAAACTAACTCTATAATCAGTTGGAGCAAGAAAGAGTTACAGATCAAACTTAAAAGACTAAACAAAGTTTACTTTGAGTTAGAACATCAACCCCTACTTTAAGATGGAACCAGCCACATTTACAAAAAGAGCCTTGAACTAAGAATTAAGTGGGTTTTTCAGCTCCCCAAAAACTTACTTTGTATCATTCTAAACATTCCAAAAGCTGAAATACCAAAGATGAACTTACTTTTTATCATTTTAAACATTCCAAAAGTTGAAATCAATCATGATGATGTAGAAAACACTGCCAACATCCCAAAATGAAAGCCAAGTCATACATATGAATGATTAAATAAGCCTATAACAAGTGAAGCCATCAAATTGCACCACGTTTAACATTATACCAAACATCCAAGAAAGATGTCAAGCTTGATTGTCCCAAGGATATCTCATTGAAATATCTGTCCCAAAAAAAAAAACATGTGCAACCCAAGGAGACACTGAGATATCTATCCCAAAAAAAAACATGTGCCAGGGCAAACTTACATGCATCACAGATTGAACTATATGTGCTCTTCCACTTCATGCACTCTTGTTCCCTTTCTCCTCTGCTGGTGTCTCACTTACACCACTCACACCGGCTCAGCCTTAACTGGTCATGCTGTCTGATATAAAGGGCCATAAGCCTCATATGACTTATTAGACATGCACTCTTGAATTTTCGCAACCCTCTCCTTTGCCATCACCAGCTTTTCTTTTTCTGTCACCAGTTTCTGTGACATATCTGAACGTTGCCAAAACCACAGCCTTGCGACTCCTGCAGAGCGCCTTGCGACTTCTGCAGAGAGCCTTTCGACTTCTGCAGAGATTTCCAGGACCTCCTTTCCATAGGCCTGAAGCACCAAAGCGGCATGCATTTCCCGGCTGCGGCCGGAGATAAAGTACACCTTTTCATTATAAGACAGAATGCAGGGTTCAGACAGTACCTTGTCTACGTCAGGGACATAGTACTCCTGGAGAGCCACCAATGACCTGTCTTCCACCAATGACACGCCATTAGACCCTGCCACTAAAAGCGTGAACCAAAAACCTACATCACGGAAATCCCTGCGTTGCCTCTCAAATCTGGCATGCTTTTCTCTGAACTGCTTCATTAAATACTCTTCTGTGGCGAGGAGGTTGCCATGCCGATACTCAGTTGGGCATGTCCCTCGGAGGTAGAGACACTTCTCAACATCCAGGTTATACTTATCTGGGTGGGTACTCATGAACTTTCTCAGAGCCTCCCTTACCTCCTGAGCGCTTGGAGGATAACACATCACAAGTTGACCTCTGGTTCTGGTATCAGAGTTGGAAATTAGCCTGGTACTCTGCTCAGACCCCACCAAGATTACCGTGACGCGCTTACCATCAGCTTGCGTCTTCGCCCATGAAACTAGCTGTAAAACATCTGCTTCAGCCAGCTTATCAATATGGTCAACTATGAAGACCAGCTGCTTTCGTCTAAATAGTTTGACCCAGAAAGCCAATTCGCCAAGGATTTCCAGTCCTGACTCAGGACGCATCCATGACATAAAACTGAGACGAAGACTTTTGTACCTTTGATTGATAGTCGCCTGTATGGCTTTGAAAGACTGTTGTGCAGCCCCGTCAAGATAAATTGCTGCTCCCCTATCCCTTGCAGCATCACATAACTGTGTAGTCTTACCGATTCCAGGCCATCCAACCATCATATAGAAAACTCCATCTGGGTCTTCGTCCAGCAGAGCTTTAGTATCCATATTTGTAGAAGGGATCCACACACGGTCTTCCCGATGAATCATGCTTGGGGCATCTCCCCGGCATGCCAGATATACACAGTAACCCTCATTCGCAACCACCACCGTGAAAACAAGGCCCAGAACTGAACACCAGAACTTCAACCTCAACAGATACTTCAAAAAACGTACTAGATCCTGAGGCTTCCCTCCTTCCCCTCGGCCTGCGGAGGACCCTTGGGGTGGGTCGGTAGGGGAAGGGGAAGATGAGAGAGGAAGGCCTGCGGAGGAGGATGGGGTAGAGGAAGATGTGAGAAGTCGACGGAGAGAGAAGGCATCCCTGTGGTGAAGCATGCCTGTGGTGACGTGGGGCGCATCCCGGAAGCCACCCCCCTGTGGTGAAGCATAGGTGTGGCGGGCCGAGGATGAGAGAAGCCGAAACTGGATACGGGCACTGGACGTTAGAATCCGCCTCATCAATGGAGAATGAGAATCTCTGCAGTTGAAAACAACCTAGGGTTTAGGCCGGTTACAGACCGCCATTGTGCCCAAACCAATAAATTGAACCCACGTCGGATTTGGGCAGTTTAGGATACACACCTGACACCGCCAAAAGCTCCCGCCTTTTGCACGCCTAGTTGGCAGCTGACTCAGCGCCAAATCCTTACAGTAGATTAAGGTTGGGCCCCTCAGCAGCCAGCTTTGAGAAGGCCCTCGGTACTTTATATGGATTCGAGGGGATATGAGATGACGGGAAGGCCTCATGTAGGGCATACATGTGTGCACCTTAGAGCTGGACCAAGTGTTATGTCCTTGCAACCAGTGCAAATGGGCAGTGCTACGACAACGTCGTGTAATGATGCAGCATGTGGAGGAATACGGACAGTTTGATCCCACCATTATTGATCAAGTGGTTGCACAATATATTTCATCGGTAAATTGATCGTAGTACGTGGATGTCTAAAGACTTTGTGTATCTTTAAATTTATATGTGGGCTATGCTTCTCATAGGACTCCAACATTGGGGAAGCGACAAGAGTCCTGCAACCAGTTAGGTGGGTTTGCATGCGGTCCAAGCAAGTGGCGGGCACTAAAGGTTTGCAAAATGCTATGCCTATGGCTCCTGATGTGAATGCCAATAAATATCCACACGTGGAGATGCTCGAACAAGAGATGGATGACATGCTCCAGGCAGTTTTTGAGGCAAGTGATCCTGTGGCCGAGGGTATGAAGCAAGAGGCTCGTACACCCTTATATGAAGGCTTGAGGATTTCCCATCCTGAAGACAGTTTTTACGTTGCTAAACCTTCAAGGGTCATTTGGTTGGAGTGATAAAAGCGTCACATAGCTATTCAGGTAATGTGTGTGCATGTTTTAAACAAACGACTGTTGCAATGCTTGCTCGATGTTCAACGTGGTGTGACATGTAGGCTTTTGAAGAATCACATATTGCCGTCTCAGAATACAATGCCGAGCTCCAGAGATGATGCAAGAAAGATACTCCGAAAGTTGGGCGTAGACTATAATTCCACACATGCTTGCCCCAACGACTGTGTCCTCTTTCAAAGTGAGTACAAGGACTTGGAAAAATGTCCAAAGTGTGGTGCTTACAGATATCGTAAAGATCTTTGAGGGGAAACTATGCCGGAGAAGGTCTTGAGGCATTTTCCACTAATACCACGCATTCAACACATGTTCAGGTGCAAATCAATTGCAAGCCTTATGTCTTGGCACTCCCAAAACCACTCCACGGATGGTGTGCAACGCATTCTTGCAGTTTGCATGGCATGGAAACACATCAAAGAGACTTGGCTAGATTTTGCAAAAGAGCCCTCGGTATTTGCGGCTTGCTTTGGCAATGGATGGAGTTAATCCGTTTGGTCAGCACTCGACAACATATAGTGTGTGGCCCCCCGTAGTTGTTTGTGAACTACAACATTCCACCATGGTTGACGACAAAGAAGGGGCATTTGATATTCAGCTTGCTAGTGCTTGGTCGTTACAAGGTCGTTACAAGGTAAAGAATATGGATGTGTATCTACAATCGCTTATAGATGTGTATCTATAATCGAATAGATGAGCTAAAGGAGTTGTGGTCCGACATCAAGGTGGAAGACAAAAGCAAGCACGTATTAGAGGCATACTTATGTGGAGAGAGAGAGAGAGAGAGAGAGAGAGAGAGAGAGAGGCTTTTAACGTCGTAGGAACAATCCCAAGAGACCACAATGATCTATCCGACGAGAGGTGAGATTTGAACACAAAACGTGCCAAATCTCACTTCCATGAACCTGTACAAAACATTGCTTCAAGATCAAGGATATTACACAGGGAAAAACTTTAAATTAATCTTCTTCATGTTGGTGGTTTACCAAGATTGACCCCTTGCTAGGATCCGAATAGTCTCCCACCCCAATTGCATGCCCACCCATCTACATACCAACAATCAATGTGAGAGAGATTAGCATCCCCCACCCTCTTGTCCAAACATGAGAAGGAGAAACTCCGAAAGGTCTCGCTAAATCCTTCCACATGCCAAGCATCTAAAATCCTTAAGGCAAAGCATAGTATCTCCCAAGTTGCTGGCTTAGCACCCTAAATGGTGGCTAAGCTACCACCCCGCCTATCCTGTAGCACGTTGAAGTCTCGTCCCATGCACCAACACTCAGCTGTGGGTAAGGAGTCTCCAATCAGCATCCAAATGTTAATTTGGCCACCGACCGGCACATTAGGAGCATATACATTAAGAAATCCAACCTTGTCCTCTCCTATGCACATAATCATCCACTCTGCTCTCTAGGGCACTATGATGCCTTTGTCCTTAATCACAAAGCACAAGGTCTCCCCAATAGCAATACATACACCTCCCTAGGCACCAAATGTGATGTCCTCGCGACCTAGGTACAGCTGCAAAGATTACATATCACGTGAGATGTGTGTACGTCCTCGTGACCTGAACTTATCAATTTGAGCCGCCTTTGTCCCTACCGTTGTCGTGCTCCCTTCCCATGTTCTGTTGTGCACCCATTGACGCCACCGTCAATCGGGCCCCCTTTTCTCACTCGCGTCCTGATCTTGTCGATTTTAGCCGCCTCTATCCCATTCTCTTTACTTCCCTGTCACCCTCTTCATCCCTTTCTCCAATTGTGCACACAGACACCTTTCTTGCCTCTCTCCCTCTCTCCTCCTTGCGCACCCACACATCAAACACACACATAAACTCACACATACACACACACACACACACACACACACACATATCAGTGTCATTCAATCGTGCAGATTTGTCTTCTTGGCGTGTACTCTCATCATCATCCTCAAACCACTAATCTCCCGTCGCACTTCAAGGTTATGTTGATGTGTCTGTTTACTAATGAAGTCATTGATTGCTAATCAATCTAACTACACACAACTTAACCTTCACATTAATACACTAATACCAAGAAATATTCATTTAAATGCACTAATTACCTACACAATAATTAGCATTCTTATTAATGCACTAATCCATGCACTAATATCATATCAATGGAGTAATTCAAAAAGGATAATTACCAAGAAATTGAAACATAAACAATGAATAGTACCTTGTACTTTTTTGTAATAATCCTCTTGGAAGAATTGAAAATCTCCTTGATTGCTCAAGAATGCTTGAATGAGTTTTAAACTCAAAAATAATGTGATATTTTTATCTTTCATCTCTCTTGAACCAAACCAAATCAAAATGGAACCAAATCAAATCAAAAAGTAACCAAACTAGGTCCAAATCTAGTCCAAATTCAACCAAACTGACTTGGAAAATTCTAGAATCAGTTTGTTTGGTTAGGAGCTCAATTTTTCCTATAAATAGAAGCCTTCCCTTGTTGAAAAAGATATAGTGTCTTATGCATTGTTACTCTACTCTATCTAAGCCAAGAACTGTGAATTCTTTAATAATTCACTAGTTTTTGATACTTCTCTCTTTCTTTAATCCCCATTGGTGGCTCCATCAACATACTAAACCAATTGATTGGTTGGGGGCCTCTACCGTGATCAAAGAATCAAGCAAATTATAAGATAAGTATAGTGAATTTTGATCTTTTCTATAATTTCTCAATGATTCTCTCTTCTCAACCCCTCTCAAGCTTGAGAAGCTTAATTGATATGGTTTTTGAAATGCTATTGAAGTTAATTAATTAATGATAGTAAAGAATTACATAAAATTCTATTTAATTCTAATGGTCTTTCTCTCTCTCACTTAAGAAATGGTCATACTCATGACCCTTTTCAATCCAAATGAAGCTTTTCATAAGGCTTTTCCTTAATCCAAGATTAAGCTATGCTTGAGGCCAAATTAATGGCTTTTTTCTATACTTTTAGTTTATGTATATCGATGATTCAATCCATTATAGATTGATGATCCAATTAGAGACCATTCTAATTATTTCCTTAATGATAAACCTTATCCCTTAGAAAAAATTGAGACTTATCAGTCATAGTAGCGGAGCTATGGCAAAATTTTTATAGAAATTACGCATAAAATAATTTCCTACCATATTCTAGGAACTATCATCCTAGATTAATTAAAAGAATATTATTATGCATGGAGATATGGATTTTTGCATGTAGATGTAGAGGTATGGATGTGAGTGTGAATGTGGAGGTGGATGTATGCATGGAGATGTGGATGTATGCATGTAGAAATAGATGTGTAGATGAGAATGTAAATGGAGATGTGGATGGATGCATGTAGATGTAGATGTATAGATGTAGATGTGAATGGAGATGTGGATGTATACATGTAGATGTAGATGTATAGATGTAGATGTGGATGTGGAGGTGGGTGGATGCATGTAGATGTAGATGTATAGATGTAGATGAGAATGGAGATGTGGATGTATACATGTAGATGTAGATGTATAGATGTAGATGTGAATAGAGATGTGGATGTATACATGTAGATGTAGATGTATAGATGTAGATGTGGATGTGGAGGTGGATAGATGCATGTAGATGTAGATGTATAGATGTAGATGGGAATGGAGATGTGGATGTATACATGTAGATGTAGATGTATAGATGTAGATGGGAATGGAGATGTGGATGTATACATGTAGATGTAGATGTATAGATGTAGATGTGGATGTGGAGGTGGATGGATGCATGTAGATGTAGATGTATAGATGTAGATGGGAATGGAGATATGGATGTATGCATGTAGATGTAGATGTATAGATGTAGATGTGGATGTGGAGGTGGATGGATGCATGTAGATGTAGATGTATAGATGTAGATGTGAATGGAGATGTGGATGTATGCATAGAGATGTAGATGTATACATGTAGATATGAATGTACGCATATAGATGTGGATGTATGGATGTGAATATACGATATGTGATGTGAAGGAATCTGAAGTGGTGAGATGGAAATGATGTGAGGGGATGAGTATACATATAAATGGAATATGGAATAAGTAATGTAGATTGATGAGGGATAATGTGGAAAAATGAAAGTTAAAATAGAAATTGTATTGTAAACTGTTTGTAAATGCTGTTTGTAAATGCTGTTTGTAAATGATTGTTTTATGTCAAGAATGCTGGGGGGAGCATTTTGACCGTCTTGTGATTAAGGTCGTGATGATAAAGTTGCAACTGCTGACGGAGAGTCAATGAAGGATGTCTCGCGTAGCAAGGTCGGCCGAGGTCTTGACCAGCCTCGGTGCGATTAAAATGGTGAGCTTCCGGTACGGTGGATGAGGGGCCAAGGAAGCGGCCTATGAGTGAAGCGCTAGGTCACCTGCGAAGGATCCTAGAGGGTGCTGACCATACGGTGCTCGGGCTCTGGGTCGCCTAGGATACCCACGCGTGCGTCGAGGAAGATATTGGAACAAGAGTAGGAGTTGTTTTTTGAAATCGGGCATGGATCTGGTTGATTGACCTTGCTGGTCTTCAATGGATGAGTCCATGGCTCCTTATATGGATCTGTTGGTTGATCTTGCTGATCTTCAACGAGAGTCCATCTTGATAAGTGATTATATTGCCAAGTATTAAGGGCTAGGAACTATCGAAACGGCCCCTGAGCGTTCTAGTTGCCAATGATGCCATATATACTCTGATGAAGGAATGATGGGAAATTAAGAATCAATTAGATAAATTGGAAGATTGTGATCAGTGATACTATGGTTTTATTAAAGGATTGTTTTAAACTGGTTGAATCTGTGAAAAGACAATTTCATATTGGGTGTGTGAGTGGTGTGACTAGTTTTATTTTTGCATGAACATCCGGCTAGGGGGCCTTGGAACTCTTTTCCTTGGTACCCGGGACAAAACCTAACCAAATTCTTAATTGGATCCCATCACTACAGTGGTTGGGCGGTTGGCTAACCCATGGGATCGGATGGGGTTAGGCTGGACTGATGGATCCGTAAATCGAGACTCAAACTTTTGTTTTTACGATAGATAAAATAAATCCCGGACAGTAACTGTTCTATAGATAGGAATCAACGGCTGTGCCTCTTGAATGGGGAAAAAAGCGTTGATCCCAATGATCCAAGTGCAAGTTTCTCCCTTGATCTGACCAAGTATCTTATAGACGTAATTGGATCAGTTCGATCAGAAATGATCTTGACTACGTTAGAGTAAAAAGTTATCCTGGTGGAATCGTCGGTGCTTTCCGGTAAAGGAAGTTTTTCCGGGTTCGGTTTTGGAACAACCGACGGATTAGTCTCTTATCCGGATATCCGTGGGTGAGGCCCCGAATGTGGGACCCCTGTCCCGCGCGAGAAGTGCTACTTCCGCTGCTAGTATCCCGAATCTGTTGCTCGGTGGGAACAGGGATCTTACAATGGCCAAGGAGCCATGAGATCCCCTCACAAGTCTTCTTCCAACAATCCCCTCGCAACCAAGCACTCAACTTTCCATAATCATTCCTATATGAGGCAATCTATTCTCAAAGATTTGCATTCAAACATAGGGTGCATCATCCCACCATAGCTATGTTTGCGAAGCATGCTTTGGGCATAGGCTCCACCTCTAAAGCGTTCTTTAAAGTAGATGTGCATCCTTTAGAGGTTGCAGCACCCCTACATAATAGTAACTCTCAAAAAGACCCTATGGCCATAGGGCCATAGGCTACTCGTCTCAAGAATTTTCCTAACTAGATCTAAAGGCTCTTTGTAGTCACTCTTAGAGGTACGCTACGGCCAAAGGGCCATATGCTCCCCCTAAAATCCATTCTTCCAACTACATTTACATCCCTTTACTAGGTGCCTCACTTCTCCATTATCACTCTATAAGCACCCTATGGCGACAAGGCCATATGATCTACCTTTTGAAAATGATTCTAGCTAGCTAGTTGTGCATCCCTTTATATGGGCCATCAACCCTACATAGTAATTTTTGAGAGGAACTCTATGGTTGGAGGGCCCTCTCTATCATTCTCTAGCTAGGTCCATTGCCTCTTCATGGGTAAGCCTTAAGAGGCACCCTATGGTATTATGGCCATAGGTTCCTCTTCTCAAAGCATTCCTCCACCTAGACTTGCATACCTTGACATGGTGCTTAACCAATTCATAGTAACTCTTGGGAGGCACCCTATGGCCACATTGCCATAGGGTCCCACTCTCAAGAGTTCTTCTAGCTATAGTCTCTTCTTGGTCACTCTTGAGAGGTAGCCTATGAAAAGACATCCATAAAGTCCAACATTTCAAGCTCTCTTTACATGGTGAATCACCTCCCCACAATCACTCTTGCATAATCGCCTCCCCATGCTCACTCTTCCATCCCTTTGTAGGGTCATCACCCACATATACATTTAGAGGAACCCTATGGACATAGGTCAATAGGCTCTCCTTTTCAACCATGCTTCTAGATATATGTGCATCCCTTCACATGGTGCATCACCCCTACATAGTCCTTCATGAGAGGCACCCTATGGCCAAACAACAATAGGCCACCCCTCTCAAGCATTCTTCTAGCTAGCCTCATAATCTCTTCATGGTAATTCTTAAGAGGTATCATATGGCCACAAGGCCATAGGGTCCCCATCTCCAAGATTTTATTACCTATATTTTAATCCATCTACATGGTGCTTCACCACTCCAATTAACTCTTGGGAGGCACCCTATGGCTAGAGAGCCATAGGGTCCCCCACTATAGCTAGGTTCATGGGCATTCCCTCCCCATATTCACTCTTTATATGGTATATCACCTCCCCATATTCACTCTTTATATGGTATATCACCTCCCCATATTCACTATTTGGAGATACCTTAGGGTAAAAGGGACATAGAATCCCCTTCACAACTATTCTTCCTCTTGGATCTTCTTCTATTTACATGGTGCATCACATTTTTATTATAACTCTTGAGAGACACCCTATTTAGTAAGCACCTTGGGCCAATCAATCTTCCCACTAGATTTGCATTTATTAACATGGTGATTCACCTCTCCATAGTCACTCTATGAGAGGAACCCTATGGCCAAGGAGCCATAAGATCCCCTCACTATTCATCCATTCATAGGGTGTATCACCCCTACATTTTCATTCTTGACAAGCACCCTATGGCCAGAGGGCCATAGGCTCCCCCTCTCAAGCTTTTTTCTAGCCAGTCTCATAGATTCTTTATAGTAAAGTCTTGAGAGGCATCACGTCCCGCTCTCTAGCATTTGTCTACCTAGATTTGTATCTCTTGACATGGTGCTTCACCACTCCATAGTAACTCTTCACAGGCACCCTATTACTTGAAGCCTAAAGGCTACCCCTCTCATGCATTGTTCTAGCTACATACACTCAATAGTCACTCTAGAGGGGTACCCTATGCCTAGAGGACCATAGAATCCCCTCTCAAATATTATTTTAGCTAGATTTTTGCACTTAACATGGGGCTCCTTTATCTCTTGAGAGGTACCCTATGGACAATGGACAATGGGCAATAAGCTTCCTTGTAGAAGCAATCTTTTAGCTAAATATGCATATATTCAATACATAGAGATGCTTGAGATGTACCCTATGGACAATGGACAATGGGCAATAAGCTTCCTTGTAGAAGCAATATTTTAGCTAAATATGCATATATTCAATACATAGAGATGCTTGAGATGCACCCTATGGCCAAAGGGCAATAGACTCTCCCTCACAAGTATTTTTCTAGCTAGATGTGCATATCTTCATAAGATGCATCACCCCCACCTATTCACCAAGGATCCCCCTATGGCCATAGCGCCATAGGCTTCCCCTCTCAAGGCTTTTTATCCTAACATCAATATCTTCCTAACTAAAAATTGTGAGAAAGAAGAGATGAGAGAAGAGACATCTGAACATCCAAGGTGATTCAGAATTTGAGAAAGAGCATCAGACTTCTCAGGTAAGAAATAACCCGTGATTTACGAGAGAAGTCATCCACAAGAAGCATATAATACTTGGATCCACCAAGCGATTGTACTTCCATAGGTCCTACAAGATCAGCATGAATAAGCTCAAGTATGCGTGTGGCCCTATGAGTAGCCTCCTCTAGAAAAGAAGCCCGATGTTGCTTTCCTTGAGCACAAGAAGAACAAATATGATGGCGAGGTTTCTGAAGCTTTGGTAGACCTGTAACCATGTCATGTGAGACAAGATGTTGCAAAGTAGCAAGAGGAACATGGCCAAAGCGGAAATGCCATAGATCACTATCTTCATTAGAAACAAGTGCTTTAGGAGAAGCAAATAATTGATGAAGATGAGACTCATGTGGTGGCAACAACTGTGCTGTAAAAGAGCTTATATGATAAAGCCCAGCATTTTGAGAACCATGTGCCAGACAAGAAAGTGATTGTCTATCAATGATTTCAATCACTTCATCATCAAAGTAAACCCCAAGACCTTTAGAAGTAGCCTTAGAGATAGAAAATAAGTTGGCAGACATCTTAGGCATATGCAAAATAAGTTGGCAGACATCTTAGGCACATGCAAAACATCATGTAAGATAGCATCTCCAAAAGAAACATCACCAATACCAATCACAGGGAGAGACGAAGCATCACCAATGTGTACTGATGAAGAGATAGACTTATAGTTTTCCAATAAGGAAGAACTATTCGTCATGTGAGAGGTAGCACCACTATCGGCAATCCACTCATCCGCAGTATGCGTATCAAGATCTTTGATTACCACAAGTGATGTGTCACATGAAGAAGTAGAAGACATAGCAACATATGCAATCTTGGCATTACCGTCTTCCGTCTTGTCTTTGTTTTTGTCGTGAGAAGATGTTGATGTAGAAGAACCCTTAGATTTGGATTCAAGTTCAGCTTTTACCTTCTTGGATGCCACCTTCTTAGCAAAACAACGATCCTCTGTATAGCCACTACGACCACAGAAAGTGCACTCCTTGGAAGAATCCTTTGATTTGTCCTTGGCGCCTTTGGTTGAAGAATCTTTAGCATTGAAATTAGAGCCTTTGCGTTGATCATTCCCCTTGCCTTTGCCTTTGCCTTTGCCTTTGCCCTTGCCTTGGCTTACAAAAGCCGAGTCCTTTTTGTTTTGCTTGCGGGGCGAGTAATGCACTTATCATGAAGAAGACCCATAGTCTCTTCAAAGGAAGGGAAAGGAACTCGAAGAAAGATGTTATCTTTGAACGATTCAAAAGAAGAAGGCAATTTACCAAGTAGCTTGTGGACCGGATTGATTACCAATGTACCAAACTCTATGATTGCCGCTTGATTCGATTGAATTCTCCAAGCTTCTCCACTATGTTGTCGGATTTGGAGATAGAAAGCTTATCCAAATCTTCTTCCAACTTAGCCATCTTAACCGTTGAAAGTCTTTCATATTGCATTTGTATAGCGTGCCATAATTGTTGAGCCGTACTCCTTGTAGAGAGAAATTGAGACACAACCGATGTAGACAACCGATGTAGACATGCCATGCACAAGTAAAGCTTTGGCCTGTGCATCCATATAGGTTTGATATTGAGAAGGCACCATATGAGGAGAAGTGATTATAGACCACACCCCAGCGCTTTCCAAAAGAAGTTGCATAAACAAGGACCAAGTGTGGTAGTTGTTTAGGGTAAGCTTTTGTGAATCGGAAAGACTTGGAAGGCTCAAAGATTGAGTGAATGGGTTAAAGGGCTGATATGATTGAGTGGGGAGAGGAGTAGTAGTGGAAGTAGTAGAAGAAGGAATCATAGTAGATGAAGTTGCCATAAAAGGCATAGATGATGTAGGGGGATATACCATAGAGGGCATAGAAGTATGTGGATAGGAAGGCATAAAGGACAAAGAAGAAAGAGTGTATGGATCCGTAGAAGGTAATGGATACGACGGAAAAGAGAAAGTAGAAGCACCTACTGAAGAAGGAATTGCACCAACTTCCGTTGTAGTAGTTGCCGGTCCCCAACCATCGTAGGAGATGTAGGATCCATAGTATCTTCAAGTTTGCCTTTGTCTTTTGGAGTAGAGGACTTCCGAGATCCCATAGGGAGTGGAGGGTGGGAAAACACAAGGGAAGAAGTGTTGTACCTCCAAAAAACGCAGCCAATAGATGGGTTGTCCACCAAGGAAGTATCTCCAAAATATGCACAAAGATAGTGCAAAAATGCAGCCGCAAAACGCAGCCGATATATGAACCAATAGACTTCGTAGAAACCACCAAAAGAGGACTGAGAATGTAGCCTTAGGTAGAAGGAGTATGGAGGAGTTGATTGTCCACAAAAACGCAAACACAAAGTGTGTAGCAAAGTGGAATTTTCAGCCGATAGAAAGGTGTAGAAAAGAGGATGAATATGTACCTCAAAACACCATGAAGAGAGCTAAAGTTGATGATGAAAATGCAGCCAAGAAATCTCTCCACAAGAAGCCTCCAAAAAAACGCTACCGCATGTAGGGAAAACTAGTTGGCAATGTTTTCACCGCAAGTAGAGTTATAGGACTCGGATTGAAGTGCTTTAAAAACACACTTGTAGAGGATGGTAACGGGCTGGTTTGAAGCCTCTTGCATCATTGAATGAGTGCAAGGATGATGAGTAAGGGCTTCTGCAAAAAACGCAAGCAGAAATTCTGCATGCAGGCAGTCTACGAAGAATAACTCAAAAATGGTGAGGAATTTGTGAAAACTTTCTTCTGCAAAGTTATAGACCACGATGATTCCAGTAGGTCTAGCAAGCACAATCCTCAAAAACGCATCCGTTTAGCAGATAATCAAGCATGTAAGGGCTTCTACAAAAAATACAAGCAGAAATTCTGCATGCAGGCAGTCTGCGAAGAATAACTCAAAAACGGTGAGGAATTTGTGAAAACTTTTTTCTGCAAAGTTGTAGACCACGATGATTCCAGTAGGTTTCACGAGCACAATCCTCAAAAATGCATCCGTTTAGCAGATAATCAAGAATGAAAAAATGCAATTGAAAGCGGGGTTGTTGAAGAGGGCTAGAGGTAGAGAGGAAGAAGGATAAGGAGGCTCTATGTGCGCCACCACCTTGCTCTAATACCATGTGAGAAAGAAGAGATGAGAGAAGAGACAATGTACTCAAGAACTCATCAATGAACCACTAGCCAACTTTATTAGAAATGAACTACAATGCCTCATATATATAGGAAAGTTCCTCCTCCCTTTCCTCCACCCAAAAATGTGTGTAAATAGGAAAAAATAGAAATGAATGTTATAAATCCCAAAAATGCCTAGAGGCTAAAGAGTGTGCCACTAGTGTGAGACCATCTGGAGATGACACCTATCCAACAAAAATTTGTAGCTTATGTACTTATCTTTTGGACCAAAAAAAACTATGAATAATGTCTAAATAGTGGCTCTTGTTGCAGGTGTGGAAATGTCTTCCAAGAGAAAGTCCTCTAGCAAACCACTCCCCATCAATGGTATTGGAGAGGAACCTGTGTCTTGGTACCTTGATTTTGTCTTGGTTGATGGGGCACTACCTAGAAAGATACACTTGTTTTATGGTGAAGACAGTGAATCTAGTTTTAAGGATTGCGGAGCTATTGAGATTGTTAAAGAAGACACGTGTAGCATGGACATGGTCCCATGCATTGAGGTGACATGGTCCCATGCATTGAGGTGACAATAGAGTCCAAGCAAGCATACTTGGTAGATCATGCAACATTTCAACATGGAAAACTTAGCAAAGAGGGATAGTATACTATGCTTAATGGAGGGTGGTTTTAGTAGCAGACAACGTAGAGAGTGGTATATATAGTACACAACCACAGCATTTGTGGAGGCTTTTGAAAAGGTTCATATCTTCATAAGATGCATCACCCCCACCTATTCACCAAGGATCCCCCTATGGCCATAGGGCCATAGGCTCCCCCTCTCAAGGCTTTTTATCCTAACATCAATATCTTCCTAACTAAAAATGTGTAGCTTATGTACTTATCTTTTGGACAAAAAAAACTATGAATAATGTCTAAATAGTGGCTCTTGTTGCAAGTGTGGAAATGTCTTCCAAGAGAAAGTCCTCTAGCAAGCCACTCCTCTCATCAATGGTACTGGAGAGGAACCTGTGTCTTGGTACCTTGATTTTGTCTTAGTTGATGGGGCACTACCTAGAAAGATACACTTGTTTTATATTGAAGAGAGTGAATCTAGTTTTAAGGATTGCGAAGCTATTGAGAGTGTTAAAGAAGACACGTGTGGCATGGACATGGGCCCATGCATTGAGGTGACAACAGAGCCCTAGCAAGCATACTTGGTAGATCCTATAGCATGCATTGAGGTGACAACAGAGTCCTAGCAAGCATACTTGGTAGATCCTATAGCATGCATTGAGGTGACAACAGAGTCCTAGCAAGCATACTTGGTAGATCCTATAGCATTTCAACATGGAAAGCTTAACAAAGAGGGAGAGTATACTATGCTTAATGCAGGGTGGTTAGCAGACAACGTAGAGAGTGGTATAGAGTCAAGACACAGGTGTGTTGATCGATTTTATTTAACCACCAAGCGTTCCTCATGAACCCGAAAGAGTTTTGGATTTTCATGAGCTTTGCACTAGACACCAGGTTAGACAACAGATGTTAGTAGTTAAGTGGAAAGATAGACCTGAGGATGGTTCCACTTGGGAGAATGTCTCCATGCTTAAGAAGTGGTTCCCTACCTTTGTTTTCGAGGACAAAAACATTTCTTCAAGGGGGGGTAATGTGAGGACAAGAGTCCTAGGGCTAGGAGCCCTCCATGCATGTATAGGGGCTATATATAGAAGGTGCCAAGGGCCTATATATAGGGGGTTGGGTGGAGTATTCGCATGGTTCATTACCACCACCCTTTCATAAACCCTATGAGAGAGTTTATGTCCTATCCAATCTAATTGCTTTGCAACTCAATGTAGGGACAAGGAACTCTCGATAGGAAGGATAGTGTCAAGCCCAAAGACTAACTCAAATGGTCCTTGGCCATAGGGTGCCTCTCAAAGAGTGACTATGGAGAGGTGAATCACCATGTGAATACATGCAAATCTAGTGGAAAGAATGCTTGGTATAGTAGGAGCCTATGGTCCTTGTTCATATGGGTGTCTCTCAAGAGTGATTATACAAGTGTTAAGCACCCTGTAAATAGATGAAGATCCAAGAGGAAGACTTCTTGTAAGAGGAAGTCTATGTCACTTTTACCATAAGGTGTCTCCAAAGAGTGAATAAGGGGAGGGGATGCCAATGAAACTAGCTAGAAGAAAGGTAGAGAGGGGGACCTTACAGCCCTCTAGCCAAAAATTTCCTCCCAAGAGTAAGGAGCAGTGAAGCACCATGTCAAGGAATGCAAATCTAGGTAGACAAATTTCAGAGAGGGGGACCCTATGGCCTTGTGGCCATATGATGCCTCTGAAGACTTACTAAGAAGAACCTAGGAGCCAAAAGAAGGCTTAAGAGGGGGTCTATGGCCCTCTAGCCATAGGCTAGAGGGCCATAGGCTACCTCCTCCTAAGAAGGAATATGTAGGGTTGATGCACCCTGTGAAGAGATGCACATGTAGCTAGAAGGATTCTTGAAAAGGAGAGCCTTTTCAAGAATCCAATAATGGTACTGATCCAACTTCTCAAGTTGAACCTCATCTAATTGCAAAGGTTCTTGAGTTTTTGGATCATATGTATGCCATTGGAGCAATTTCACACTGCTCCACTGGGATCAATGCTGTGAACTACACACCAAACTTGAAGTACTCTTCAATACCCATGTATCCATCAAGACCATTCTTAGAGTTCTTTTCAATCTGCTTGTCCAACACTTCTTCCTCGGGTTGAACTATAGTATCCAAAAATTCATGTGGAGTAGGATCCACAAGAATTGGAGTTGGTGACAGTCGATGCAATTGATAACCTGTTTTAGCCACAACTAAGACTTTCTCTACATTTTCCTCATTTGCATCTTTCTTTTTCTCCTTTTGTTGATTTGATGTGTTATTATTCCTATTTGGAACCTTCAAGTAAAAGAAAACCCTGCACCTTTGCAAAAGCCTCCACAAATTTTGTGTCCCCTCACAAGAGTTCTTCCAACAATCCCCTAGCAAGCACTCAACTTTCCATAATTATTCCTATGAGGCAATCTATTCTCAAAGAGAAGTACTCTCCCTATGCATTTTTCTACCTAGATTTGCATTCAAACACAAGGTGCATCATCCCACCATAGCTATGTCTGAGAAGCATGCTTTGGGCATAGGCTTCACCTCTAAAGCGTTCTTTAACGTAGATGTGCATCCTTTAGAGGTTGTAGCACCCCTACATAATAGTAACTCTCAAAAAAGACCCTATGGCCATAGGCTACTCATCCCATCTTCGATACATGAATCTATTTAAATGGATTCAAGAAGACATATTGTCCTAAGACCGGGATGCATCAAATTTATGAAGATTATATTAGAAAGATTTAATGATGGGATTTGGTCAATGGCGCGACAGAGAGTAATGTTCTTCTAATATTGAGAATGTTACAAGACAGACTAGGAGAGATATTGCATTATTTTGTAGTTTGCGCTCAAGATGCTTGCTACATTTGTGAAAGTAATAAACTAGTTAGACCTGATAACCCAACAGTTCAGGCAAAGTTCAAACCATTGGCCAAAATCTCTGTATGCTTTGAATGTGATGCTTAGAGAACGGTTCTCATATTTCCTATAAAGTTTGATGAAGAAAAGATGGTCGAAAATATTTTCATGGAAGAGTTGCTCCCATACTTATTGCGGCTTGATGAGAGCGAAGATGTGCATGAGGTCATTAGCTCTCATCGTTTTACGAACAACCCCCAATATCTAATGAAAATGAATACAAAGGCGCCAAGGATTTTTGGAAAGATCGCAACTTGAAATGGTCATAGAAGACAATCAACATAGATAGGCTACCACTTGCAGAGAAGATACAAAAGCTTGTTTATTTGACAAATAGGAGGCATCAGCTAATGTAAGAAGTGAAAATGAAAACAGAAGAGAATAGATAAAAGAAATAATGGCAAAAGAACGAATCAGTATTGATAGCATGAAGGGACCACAAATGATTTCTTTAGCAAGAAAATTGGGTTGTACCACACCGCAGTTGAAGCCAACCACTACAAAGGCTTTCATAAAGAAGGTGTTGAATGAGTATAATCTTCTCCATCTGGATAGAAGTCGCTAAAGTACTACTCAACATAAATGATAATTACAACCCAATACATGATTTTACGAAACAATTTTGTATTCAAAAGGAAGAAACTTAATTTGTGATGGTTTCTTACAGATATCTTTCAAGGATATTGTTCTAAGGAGTATTCATTTCAAGACTTGAAGCAATTCATTCAAAGAAACAAAGCAACTTGTAAACAATGATTATGAGTTTTCTATGTGGTGCCTGAGGCCAATAGTCCCTTGCCCCTTGCTAGCCTCCTATGTAGAATTAGATCATGATGTTGTCGTCGAGATTGATAAAACTTCTTGTGATTAGAAGGCTACCATTTTTAATCATTTAAAACAAAAAAGTAAACGCAAACATTTGATGAGAAAGCTAACGTAAAGAAAACGCACATGATTTTCAAAAGAGTTTGTGGTTAGCACGTACTGATCAGCTTCAAGGGGAGATAAACTCACTCCCTTCTTTCTTGATAAGCTGTTGAGTGCAGGTTTCATTACACAAGTGGACACAGCTGTGAGTGGGTAAGTCCTACGGTGGTGAGTCCAAAGAAGGATGGCAGGTGGCGTATATGGGGTTTGATTTTTTTGCGAGCTTTATTTGGCGAGCTTTTTGGAGATAAGATAGTTTTATGCGAGCTTGTAAGAAAAATGATACATTTTGGTGAGCTTTTATATAGTAAGTATTTATGAAAGAGAAATAAATACATTCACATACATACATACATACATACATACATACATACATACATATATACATGCATATTCTCAAACATACCTACCTACCTACCTTCCTACATATATACATACATACATATATACACACATGTGTACAATACATACATACATACATGCATGCATACTCCCAAACATATACATGCATGCATACATACATATCTACATACCTACCTACCTACCTTCCTACATATAAACACACATTTTATATCAAAGAAAATTAAATATAGGCACAAACATACCTATCTTTGTACCTTTCTTCCAATACATACAATTTATGACAAGGATACTTCAACTTTTCATGCATACTCAAAGACCAATATTTATTTCAACACAAGTAAAAACAAGTTTACCCGGTTCATATTTTCTTACAAAAAGATTGAGTTCACATTTCTTTACAAGAAGATATATGGTTGGTAAAACTCCTTTACCATAGCATCACAAGCTACCTACAATAAGACTTTAGAGTACGTGACAGTATACTCCATCCCAAAGCAAGACAAAAATATTGGGTTCAAATTTTCTTACAAAAAGATTGACTTCACATTTCCTTACAAGCTTAAGTAGGCACAAACATGAGAGGCTTGATTAAAGCTTAAGTATAGGCACAAACATCCTTGGTCTGGTGATAGTGTCGGTTGATGCATTACCATATCCTCATTCTTATGTAATCCCAAAACTCGCAAGAAGAAAAAATAGATATTCTTACATGCAACGTAAGACTTTCCTCTAGATTCTCTTTGCATGAAATCAGGACATGTACACCAAGGTTGTACCTTGATGTGTATAAAATAGTCCTCTCCACTCTCACATGCCAAATGAAAAATAGAGTAGAGGTCGCTGCATTGTTGCACTCTCATTAAGGACTGTCGCTTTCATTGCCCCAATGTGCTATTCGTACTTCCCACCAAGTCATCCACGTATCCATTACTGATAGTTTTCCCTCACGAACATGTCCATTTCTCCACCACTCACGAATCTCTTTACTTTTTAAGAAAGATGACTCCTTATTGGTTGCCAATCTCCATTCTTCACACAAGTCAATATGGTGTTGTCGACTTTCTGCCTTCAAGCATTGTTTAGCATGCTTCATCAAACTTTGTTTCCAATGGAATATGCACGTTCGCTCCCTGTCCTCCATAATGTTGTGCGGACCCCCATTGAAAACGGTCCTAACTACACACCAATTTGACCCTGCTTCATCTGATAAACCCATAGAAGTGTGCGGGTGCATAACCGCATTGCTCCATTGTGCTATATTCAGCATTTCCCAAAATAGTTCGTGGCTTTTTGTATCCTCCTCCTTCATTTCGCATGTGGCAATTGTCAACAGCTCTTGAACACTATAGGATTTTGGAGAGAATTTTTTTCAATCAGCTATCATTCAAGGTAAAAAAAAGAAAGGAAAAAATAGAAGTACGTAGTCTCACCTTGGGTCGTAAACATGACAAGCCATTGTTGACCAACCAAAAACTCGATGAGTGTGATCAAACAAAACCCAGGACTTTGCCAAGTCACCTCCATTATCACACCGCATGCGATTCACCTGATGCTGGTCCTCACAAAGACATCTTAAAGACATAACATTTATCATCAGGGCCACCTTGTCCTAGGAAACGACTACCTTGTATAAATGAATAGCGAGATCTTCTCTCTATAAGAAGGATGCTATCAAAGCCCTCTCCTGTCGGCATCAATTTTCTTTTCTCCTAGGATACAATATGTCTAATTATAATTAAGTTACATAATGAATACTCACCTCTGGTTTTCCACAAGAGGACTCAACTCCTCCAAAAAATTACAGAGCTCATGATCCCCAATACTTGTAGTAGGTAGCTCATCACTTTTGATTCATCATGTAGGAAAATAGCATATTGTTCACAATATCCATCTGTATTTTTCGAGGACTTGCACTTCTCTGGGCTTTCAACACTTGAGAAACAAACATTTTCATGAAAGAAGGTGTTGTTATACCTTTTATTGTTCAAGTAAAAAGGATAGCTGAGCCTATGGCACTCCAAAGCACCAACACAATAGCTGATACGCACGGTACAACTTACAGACATGTTTGATGTTACTGGACGTGTCCACCATAGGTGCATCATATTTTTACTCCATTCCATCCATATTTCCTATTTTGCCATATGTTGGTGGAAACTCTAGGATGGAATCACCATCATAATGTCTTGGCACCTCTTGGACTTGGATAACTCATGTAACTTTTTCCAGCACTGAACGTAGAAGAGAAGGTTGCTCCTTCTTACGAAGAACTGGAAGTATACTCTCTGAAGCAATACATTCATCTTCAGAGATATGGTGCTTAGAACCTTTTGGATTGCTTGTGCCTTCACCTGGTTGCAAAACAGTTGTTGCTGAGCCATTCAAGTCACTCTTAGAGGAGGAGCTCGAGATATGAACATGGGTGTTTTGTGTCCCTAATTCTTTCTCCACTGAGGTCTCCAAATGTTGGACATCTTGGGCAATGTCATTTAGCACTAGAATCAAGCTATCAGTAGCATAGAGAGGACTATATTGTAGCATATATGTTTTACTTCGAGTAATATCTACAAGGTAGTTTTTATTGCCCTCCATGTCATAATGAGTGATGATTTCCTGTAGGCTTCCATTGGTCCTAGTAGCTTTCACTCCAGAAAGGGCATGTGATGAAGGCAGAAACCCTTGTAGATATCCATGGTGACAAGCGTGGTCTGGTGGAGAAGTATTAAAGTTTGAGATTTTTGCCCTGCAGCCATCAAGCTCCCACTTAAAGGTCACAGTGTGCTCCATAGGGAAGGCAATATGAAGATGCAGAAAGGACAGGAGAGAAGAAAATGTGAAATGAAAATAAAAAAACAAGGAACAGGTGGACTTTACAAAACAAAAATAGAAGATCAGGTATCTAGGCCGAATCAATCATTGTCAGGTGTGTAAGGCGGCTGAAATGATAAAACAAGGTGGAGCAATCACGATTGAGAATGGTCATGTGACAAAATTTTTTTATAAAAAATATACAAATATATATAAAAAATCTAAGTTAAATATGTATCTTTTTATATTAATTTATTATATGTATGTTTTAAATTATACATTTATTGGTTCTAAGTATTATATGTATCTTTTCATATTAGTTTTTTATATGTAAGTAACCTTTAAAATGAAAATAATATGTAACTGTCTATAGGCCCTATTTATTCTCCTCCAGCTTGGGCCAAGAAGGTAAGCACTCAGCAACCCCAGATACCATCTGAACACACCCTAAAGGATGTGGAGGGAGTGGAAAAATACTTTAAATAGTAGACGATTATTATTATTGACATCAAGGTTTATAGTTCGAGTTTCTGTATTTATCTCCTATATGTATCTACATCTAACCAACAGTATTAATCATCCAAATGGAGACTCTCAACTCGGCTGGCGATCTAACGCAGGATTGGACTTCCGGGCCTTTTGCAACAGATCTGTGAACTTCAAATAGGTAATTCTCTCACTATTCTCATCTGTTCTCTTTTCTGAAAATTTGAAGTGTTCACAGCGTTCTGATGGTGAGAGGGAGGAGGCAGCGACGGTGGAGGTGGAGATGGCGATGGTGAGGAGGCGACGGCGGCGGCGGCGGTGGAGGTGGAGGTGGAGGTGGAGGTGGAGGTGGAGGGCGAGGTGGAGATGGAGGTGGAGGTGGAAATGGAGGTGGAGGTGGAGGCAATCCAGGCACGTGTGATCTCCCCCCCGCCCCCGTTGCTCCGACCAGTCTAGGCACCCGCCGCCACTGGGAGAGCCGAGGGATGGTCTACGTTAAAGATTTGGGGTTGTTTAAAGTTATGTAATCCATGGGTTTAGATTGAGGAGATCTGAAGGTTTCTTATTCTCCACCTTTCTTATAGAAAATTTATGTTTCCAATGCTCTTCAATCCATTTAAGCTTTTTGGTTCCTAAAGCTAAAAATATATAATAACCACTTGAAATAAATAAAGGAATATTTTTCTTACAATTAAGGTCTCTTTGTGAATAGACATAAAAATTAATACTAAAGTTACTTGCTAAGACATGCACATGGTGAATTGCTCATAGACGAGCAGATTGTTTCTTCTTGTCATTCAAAGGTAGCTGACCTCAACAACTCACATAGGAATCAGAATAGTGAGCTTAATGATTATAAGAATTTAAGGCCACACTTAAAAGATGAGAACTCAAGGTCGCACTTCAAAAGATGCAGGTTGGACCATTTTCAAGCGAAGGAGCCAATCTCAATGAGTATTCAAAGCATGGGTGAAATCCATGGAAGACTATTTAGAACTCACCAACCTTAACAAAAAAAAAGCAAGGAAATCATGGTAGGAATTAAGGTAAAAGATATGACAAGCTATGGTGAAATACCTTATGGTGAACCAACCATCTCAATGAAGACTTGTAGACTTGGGAAGATATAGAGGGGGTGACATCCTTAAAAGCTATGTATTCTTGAGTTTGAAACCTAGAAGGATGAGAATGATTTCTTCAAGCTACCAGGAAGAAGGACCATGAGATATGCTCCCCCAATGTTTGAGAATATGCTTCCTGGCGGCGATGGTGAGGAGGCAGCGGCGGCGGTGGAGGAGGCGGAGGAGGCGACGGCGGTGGAGGAGGCAGCCCCCCATTGCTCCGGCCAGTCCTGGCACCCGGCAGAGCCAGGGGATGGTCTGCGCTAGCGCAGACCATCCCCCGGCTCTGCCGGGTGCCAGGACTGGCCGGAGCAATGTGCAATACGGGAGTCCCTCAAGCGACGACGGTGGAGCAGACGGAGCAGGCGACGTTGTGGAACATGCGACAGTGATGGTGAGGAGGCGGTGGTGGTGGAGCAGGCGACGGTGGCGACGGCGTTGTGGAGGCGGCGGCGGCGGCGGCGTTGTGGAGGCGGCGACGGCGTTGTGGAGGAGGCGACGGCGGCAGCATCGACAGCGACGGCGATGGAGGAGGAGGCGGCGGCGGCGTTGTGGAGGCGGCAGCGGCGGCGGCGGAGGTGGAGCCGGTCCAGGCAACTGTGAGCCCCCATTTTCTCTGGCCAGTCCATGCACCCGACAGAGCCGGGGGATGGTCTGCGCTAGCGCAAACCATCCCCCGGCTCTGCCGGGTGCCTGGATTGGTCGAAGCAACTGGGGGCAAGGGGGGAGTGATGTGGATGATGATGATAGTGTGAACTCACACCATGCTGATTATCACCACTGTGGTCATGAACTATACACCGGTCATTAACAAATCTGACCACCACCACCAGGCCTACCTTGGTAATGGTAGGATACTAACATCAACTTCTTTTTTATGCCTGAAACAAACAATATTTCAAAGGGAGTGTTTATCCCACCATTTGCAATAGCAAAGATAAGCACAATAGTACCAACTCCTTTCACTAGATATGAGGAGTTGTTCGCACATGCGAGTGTGCCTCCTTGAGAAGATAACTCAAGGGAGGAAAACAAATAAAATTAAGAAGTAATTTTCTTGCTAGCACCACTCCCAAGGTACCAAACATGTTAATCTCATTAACATGCATACATTATGGATAAAAGGATCATAACTAGAAGTGAAAAATGAAGCAATCATGATATGTATAATTTGCTGCCTCCTTCTTTTTAGCACTTGGTGTGCTGATGCATCAGCCATAGCCATACTTGACCTTTTTATCTTATCCTTCTCCAAAATTTTTCTACATTCATTGATATAATGGCCTAACTTCCAATAGTATTTTCATTTTCATTCTTCTTAGGGTTATCAACCCCCTTCTTGGTGGCACTTGGCATTCTTTGTAGAAAACTGGGTTGATTTTGCCTTTAGCTTAAAGCCACCCTGAGAAAAGGCTTTGCCTTTATCATTTTGATTAGCAACAAATTTCTAATCTCCCAAATGTATAATAGTTTAGTATCTCCAATATTTATATTCTTATAAGAGCACTGCAACCATCTCATTAAAGTAAGGTTATTGGGGCTACCCTTCATTATGATCCAAAGTATAGATGTAAAACCCTGGTATGAATTAGGTAGAGCTGTGAGAATAGTAACACCAAAGAAGTATTTGGATAGTTCTCACACATGCAAGGTGCTTACTAAGATCTTTAATCCTTGTGTGAGGTAATCACCATTAAATATCCCTCATTAAGACTTTAGGAAGTGCACACCCTTTTTTTAACTCTTTTAATCTTTCACACCCTTCCAACCCATCAACCTTTTTGTTCACACCACATTCCCTAGCCTTAATTTTGTGGCTATCTCATGTACCCACACTTTGGTTTGAGTCTATTAATATTCCTAGTGTGTAATGCGGTGTGGCGCCATGCATGGGTGCTTTTTGTTCACACCACATTCCCTAGCCTTAATTTTGTGGCTATCTCATGTACCCACACTTTGGTTTGAGTCTATTAATATTCCTAGTGTGTAATGCGGTGTGGCGCCATGCATGGGTGCTATTGTTTGGTTGTTCACACGTGCCTTGTTTTGTGCGGTGTGATTCACACACTTAGTTTTTTGTGGAGTGTGTTTACATGCTTGCTTTGTATGTTCACACACATAATATGTTCACGCATATTATGTGTTCACACACATTGTGCAAGAACACCTATTCTCACAGCTCTACCGAATTCATACCAGGGTTTTGCATCTATACTTTGGATCATAATGAAGGGTAGCCCCAATAACCTTACTTTAATGAGATGGTTGCAGTGCTCTTATAAGAATATAAATATTGGAGATACTAAACTATTATACATTTGGGAGATTAGAAATTTGTTGCTAATCAAAATGATAAAGGCAAAGCCTTTTCTCAGGGTGGCTTTAAGCTAAAGGCAAAATCAACCCAGTTTTCTACAAAGAATGCCAAGTGCCACCAAGAAGGGGGTTGATAACCCTAAGAAGAAATGAAAATGAAAATACTATTGGAAGTTAGGCCATTATATCAATGAATGTAGAAAAATACTGGAGAAAATTATTATTATTATGGTATGAATTATTATGGTATGAATTAGGTGTTCTTGCACTTTATATTTTGTGAAAATTATTCACACGTGACCATTGCTTTTAGTGTACACTTTGGTTAGCGTTCAAGCATGGCCATGGATTACTCCTACTACTTTTACCCTTCAGCATGGTGTGAGTTCACACTATCATCATCATCCACATCACTATATTACCACCTTAGATCCTGATCTTAGGAGAGTCTCTCTCATGCACTATCAATGTTGCTCTACAATAAAGATTTTCAGTTGCCATTTTGTGTCATGGTGCGCATATCTTTTTTTGATTTCACACATGTATTCGGTACTTCGAGGCTTAGAGCTTTATACCCTCATTTCTAGACTTCATGCTACGATGACGTAACATACTCATACGTAACTGTGCCAATCCATACATACATATACACACATATACATACATATATATATACATACATATACACATATACATACATATATATATATACATGCATATAAACCTCCATACATATACATATACAAAAATGTCTGGGGATTTCTACTTTTTTACTAAATTATCTCGATCTATTTCTTGAAGAATTTAAGAATTACCAATCTGAGCTTGAAAGAGAGCCCCCAACTCAAGAAGACTCTAGAATACCTTCCCCACAGCCAACAAACTTGACCCAGTCTCCAGTAGTTAGATCCTCGTGCGTGGCCCCCAAAACCATACACACCACTGTCATGAGTGCCACAATCACACCAAGAGCATACATCTACATCATCTCAAGTGCGAGGCGAACAAAGAGACATCTTGACATTATGCATGATGTTCAAGAGGGAGACCCCAAAATGAAGATCAAGAGAGAGACCCTCCAGAGCATCTTCAAGAGGGGGAGGTGTCAGGACAACGTGACATGATGGACATGATTAGTAAGAGTACTTTCCATCGTGAATTTATTTTGAGAAGTGTGTGCTTTCGAAATGCATCTCATTTTTTGTCTTGTTTACTTTGCAGAGTAGGTGAGAGATGTTTTTCACACATATTGCTGGTAGACGTCCACACTCTAGGTAAAAAGAATAATTTCACCATATAATTAGTTTTCCAAGTTATACTTACCAAAACCAAACATCATAAATCTTTTATGTAGTGTGGAAGAATTCTTGATGAAGATTCCCAAGGCTCTATCTCATAGAGGTGCTCCCTCAGATACAGTGGCTCGCCTCGTATGGGCTGACTTTCCTATAGGTTTATAGGTTGTTGATGTAGATACGGATGGGTGTCCCTCATGGAATCAAGTTTCTTCATCATTGATACGTGCCACACTTAGTTTTGTTGGTTTGTTTGTGGGGCTGATGAGGGTTGGTTTGTGTGTTTGAGTCTAATGGATCAACTTCCTAAAATATATTCCATGGGAATGAAAGTTGGATTGGTCATGCATCGAAGTGGGTAAGTCATAATCTCTCAAATATTTCCCTTTATGTATACATGTTATGTGGTATGGATATCCAAACATAATGTTTTCTCGTTATGGTAGGTGGATACATTGGCACTTAGTATGTTCTATCGAGTCAATTGCCATGTCCCTATTATTGATCGCGAGGCTGGGCAAAATGTTTCAAAGAAGTTATTCAACGCTCAACTAAATTTCATTTTTGAGAAGAATAAAAAGCATCGATTCCAACGCACGATGGTCTTGGAGCGCTACATTCAAGGTGGTGCAGAAAGATCTCCTATGTTCTTTAGGTGAGACAATTTTCATTCTGTTCATTTTCATAGCTACTTTTTCAAAATACTTAGATGCACCTTTATGATTTCATTTCATTGTAGGTGGCTAGTGGAGACCTTCTCAAGTGAAGGAGATGGTGTCTTGGACATTTTTGCGGGATGTGGAGGCTTGGGACGTGCATGCCAAGAGTTAAAAAGGCACTATATGGGGATAGAGAATGACATGGAGGTAGCCAAAGCATGTCTGGGAGATTTCTCATTAGGTCGGGATGACACGTAGAAGAATGCTATAATTTGTGGATCAAAAGACTTTGTAATCGAGATTGTCATGGTTTGGAACTTTAAAGATCGATATATACATTTTTGATCTTTAAAAGATTGTGTTTTATATTTAAGTAAGTAAGAAAGTATGTATGTAGTATGTATATGTATATGTACGAGGTGTATGAATTTAGGTAGATATATGTATATATATAATTATATCAATAAGTATGATGTGGATCAAAAGACTTTGTAATCGAGATTTTCATGGTTTAGAACTTTTAAGATCGGTATATACATTTTTTATCTTTAAAGGATTGTTTTTTATATTTAAGTAAGTAAGAAAGTATGTATGTATGTATATATGTTAGTATGTAGGTAGCTCTTGATTGTTTTTTTATATTTAAGTAAGTAAGAAAGTATGTATGTATGTATGTATGTATATATGTTAGTATGTAGGTAGCTCTTGCATGTATGTATGTATATGTATATTTTGTATGTGTATATGTATGAGTGTATATGTATGAGGTGCATGAATTTAGATAGGTATATGTATATATGTAATTATATCAATAAGTATGATGTGGATCAAAAGACTTTGTAATTAATATTTTTATGAACTAGATCTTTAAAAGACTGAAATTTATATTGTTGATCTTTCAAAGCTTGTTATTTATATGTAAGTAAGTTCTTGGTCCTTTACAAAGCTCATAGTAAGTTCTTGGTCCTTTGCAAAGCTCGGACTACTTGTTCATTGCTCCAAAAAACTCGGCAAAAAAAGCTCGCAAAAAAAAATTCCCCGCGTATATGTGTGGATTTCAAGCCTTTGAATGCTGCTACAAAGAAGGATTCTTACCCCCTACCTTTTTTGGATGAGATCTTGGATACTGTAGCTAGATATGAAAGGTATAGTGTTTGTGATGGGTTTTCAGGTTATTTCCAGTTAAAGATTGCAGAAGAAGATCAGCGCAAAACGACTTTCATTACACCATGGGGGTGTTTCTGCTACAAAGTTCTTCCTTTTGGATTGATGAATGGGCCAGCCTACTATCAGAAAAGGGAAAATTGGGTATTATCTCCTTTTTTGAACAAGTTTGTGAAGGATTTTATTGATGATTTTTGTATATACAGCTCCAGGCAAGAGCATTGTGATAGGCTGGCTACAGTTTTTCAGCGTTATGATGAGTGTGGTGGTCAATTAAATCCAAAAAAATGTTTTTTGGCTCAACCGAGGGTGAAGCTCTTGGGCCATGTTGTTTCAGAGAATGGTATTGATCCAGATCCTGATAAAGTCAAGTCTCTTCTCCTTCTTCCTACAACAAAGAATACAAGGCAACTGACTACTTTTGTGCAAAAGGTGAAGTATATGGCTCGATTCATCTCTCCAGGGATTTCACTGACGTAAATGAGAACATGTGAACATGTTAATAACATATGTTAATAACACAAAAAATCTTGTGATCACATGTTATATTCACAAAGCTCTCACAAGGGCCCAAAAAAATTATCTTTATCGGGCATAAAAAATCTTCTTAGGTGGCCACTGACCTGCTATTATGCGAAGATGGTAACATGAGAATATGTGAATAGCTTATTCCCATGTGTAGCCAAGCTTTTAAGGGGTTCCCAAATGGCAAGTGACCTGTTATTTTGTGAACGGTAACATGAGAACATGTGAATGACTTGTTCACATGTGTTATTATCACCAAAAATCTTGTGATCACGTGAATATTAAATCCCTGCATCTCTCTATCTTCATAGTTGTTATATCCTTTGCAGCAAGCAGCAAAGCATGATCCTTTGCATTGGACGGAGGAGTGTGAGGTAGTTTTCCAGAAAGTGAAAGAGGTGTTGGGAGCTATTCCTACAATGCAGGCGCCTAACTGGGAACAGGTATTTTATGTCAACCCTTCAGTGGGTGAAGATGCAATTGGAGCTATGTTGTTACAGAAGGGGAAAGAATCACATTATATGAAACCAGTCTACTGTGCTAGCAGGGTGAAACTTGCTAGAGAAAGGTTGTTATCAGAGGTGGAACTTGTTATGGTTAGTGTGATGTATGCGTGTAGGCGGTTCCGCCATTACTTGTTGCCTCGCCCCTTTGTGTTTTTGACGAGCTACACTTTTTTGCCTCAGTTGATAAATGGCACAAATTTATCTAAGGCTATGATGAAGTGGGTGATTGAGTTGCAGGAATTTACTTTCTCATTCTTGGTGGAAGAGAGTACCAGGGCTACCTTAGCTGATCTTTTTTGGGAGCAAATGTTGGGATCTGGAAGTTTTATAGCAGCAATATGGTATTGTGGTTGCTAAATGCATAGCACCTGGGAAATGGCCGTGTCTTGGTAATAATGATGTTGATGATTTAAAGCCAGGGGCAGCCCTTGTATTGGAAAGTATGGGCGCGGCGTGATGATCCGAAAGTGAAGGAAGGAGGGGCTCTTATTGTATTGTGTGGCCATCATTTTGAAGCTCAAAAATAAATAAATAAAAATGTAATACACATGGCCAACAATCAAATGACCACGTGGAAGGTGTTGTAGGCCACCAACGTGAAGAAGGGAAGGCTGGCAAAGATTCGAGGAGGTGCTAACTACTTGGTGAGAAAAATCCGGGCTGGTGATTCTATAAAAAAAAAGAAACGGGGCATGTGAGTACACAGGCGCAGGTAGAGCCGACTGGAGAGACTGCCTTGTAGAGCCCGGGTGATCGTGAGTCTGCAGAGGCGCTGCAGCTGCTGCGGACGTAAAGAAAGTTGTTGCTTTGTATAAGTGAGGTGGTTGGTAGGCCACCGTGTCTGGGTGTAACAGAGAGGCTGCCGTGAGGAGGAGCTATCTGGTGTTGGCGCTAGCTGGAGGCGCCCAGGTCATTGTGAGAGACTTCGGGAGAGGAGAGCTAACAAGGAGCTTCTCTACGTGGAGTGCAAGGCTGAGGGAGCCATCCTTGGAGCTGACAGTGAGCCGACGGGAAAAGAGAGAGAGAGAGATCACGAAGTGGCTCGAGGAGAGGTGGTGAAGCTGAAAGTGAACGCCTGTGTGGTCGCCTGGACAGAGGAGACCAGGAGAGAGAGCAAACGCGTCTGGTGTTGACGGGCAAGGATTAGGCTGGCTCTAAACTTTAATGATTGTGACATTGGATCGTGGTGCTAAATCATGGGAGTTCATGCTTGGTGTTAACAAGCTTGTACCTTCTAGCCGGTATTGGGATCATGTACCTTGTTGGTGTGGTAGAGTTGGTTTGAAGTTCTGATTGTACAATGTACTTAGTGGCTAAGGTATATCAAGTATGAATAGTTGCACAATGATTATGAGACCAAGTTTTTTGCTTTATGTGAAGAATTGCCTACTTGTTGCCAGTCGTGGTGGTGAGCTGAGTGAGTTGAGGAAGAAAAGGAATCTAAGGGTCTTGAATTGAAGGTGCTGGTGTATATTTTGGCTTGAATCCGTGTGGTATTTTGAGAAACTTCTGTTTCCAGCATTGTGCTGGTGGTGCCCCCTGTGTTTATTGTGTCTTCCAAGGCTGCTAGGTAGGTAGCTGTAGAGGCATTTCTTCTTTTCCCAGCCTCCCGACACATGGCATGCCAAAAGGTTAAATACGATCGAGGCAAAGCCCCAGCTTATTGCAATCATTGCCTATTCCCGATGCTCCATGGTAAAGCATTGCGATAGATTTTATTTTTGGCTTGCCAAAATCAAATCATGGGAATACAAGCATATGGACCATAGTTGATTGATTTAGGAAATAGGCACATTTTATCCCTATTAAGAAGACTATTAAATCGCATCACATGACTACTCTTTTCATTTCCCAAATATTTAAGTACCATGGAATGCCAAGTTCACTAGTCTCAAATAGAGATCCACGAATGACAATTCTCTTCTGGCTAGGACTATTTGAAAATCTAGGTACAAAGCTCAATTTCTCATCGGCTTCACCCACAAACGGATGGCCAGAGTGATTGTGAATCTTACAATTCTTGATCTTCTCAAGAATTATGTAGGTGAATTTAATCGGCACAATAATTGGGAAAAGTATCTTCCCTTGGTGGAATATGAATACAATAACATGGTGCATACTTCCACTGGGAAATCCCCTTTTGAGATAGTGGAAGGACGACCAAAGCCTCGGATGCGCAATTATGTTTCATGTGTGTGTACACCAATGTTTAAAGAATCAACTTAGAAATGACTTTGTCACCTAAGTACCTGCTAGACTTGCCATCTAGTCCAGGAATGTGATTGACACTCAAATGTGGATCAAGTGTAAGTTGGCTTTCTTTTCCTTGGATGTATAGTCGACGTATATCATTTCAAAAGAGAGGGGTATGTCATCAAAATTTAATTTTGACGAATTTATTGCTTTAAAATGGATTTTCTCTATTTAGAATGGTCATTCTAGAGAGAGAAAAAATAAGAAAGCATATGGCAATGTTGCAAGGAGGTGCATTCTGATATTATGAAGTGCTGGGAAGAGAATGCAAGCTCCAGAAGGGCAAAAGGAATTTAACTCGAACCTCTACGGGTTTTCCTAGAGTCCAAAACAGGGTTAAAAGGTACGTGAAAAGGCTACAATGAAGTGCATTCTGGCAATGGGAAGTGCCAAGAAAAGAATGCAAGCTTCAAATGTGCAAATGGAATTTAACCAGGGCCTCTGTGGGTTTTCTCGAAGTCCAACAAGGTTAAAAACAACCTTAAATTAAAAATGACTTACATACTGGGAACGGGGACTGGGACCATGGGCAAATGGGCCAGGGGAGTGCAAAAGTGTGCTAGAAGGTGGGAAAAGGGGTTGGAGTACTCCCCAAGGTACAAAAATAGGAGGCGCCCTCCAAAGGAGGAGGGTTCCCCAAGCAAAATAAAGCTAACCCCCACCTTTTCTGGTAAAAATAGCGGCTCGGCTTGCTTTTTGGCAAAAAGAGAACATGCAAAGGCTCTACCACTCATGCAAAGGCTCTATTCTCTTTTTGGCAAAAAGAGAACATGCAAAGGCTCTACCGCTCAAGTGAAGGCTCTGTTTGATGCATGGAGGGGCTCTATAAAATGCTCTCTTCAAGATCTACGCACTACTACTCTCCGTTCTTACTATCTCCTAATTGCTTACATACTTACACAAGGTAGCTCTTATAGCACTTAGACTATGGAGGGCTCTGTACATGACATACAAGCCATCTAGGCCTTCTCCTTTTCTCCGTAGGAACTCTTGATTTGTATAATCATTGAGGCCTTGAGAAGAGGAAGCCATTAGCATTTGAAGAACGATGACAAGTTACCATGTTGAGGGGTTATGGAGATCTGAGCCTCCATAGTCCTCATGATATATAAGACTCCTCATCTTACTGAGGTGATGTAAATTCTCTCTTACTTGAGAGCAAGATTAATGCAAAAGCTTTTTGAGGGGGGGTCGGCGGCCTCATGATTTCCGGCCCCTAGTGTTGTGTCTCTTTTATCTTTCCTATTGATATGCATACATGACTATGTGTATGAGCTGTCATAGATGAATTAGATTGCAATTGTTTCATCTTATACTGCAACCGTTATAACAAAAGGAATCTAATTGCATCAAGAGTTATTTCATATGCTAATACTGGTTTCATGCTTTGTCTTCTATGAGCTTTTCGTGGTTGTCGATGAAGATGCTTCATACTCCTTAGTGAGTTGATGTATACTTTTGGAGGTTGAGGTGTGTGAATGTTGAGGTAGCATGATTCGCTCGGCCGTGGCTTTGCCTCGCTCATGGTCAGTGATTTTAACATTCGTTGGCTTCTTCAAAAGTGTCCACAAAGTATAAGGTGCTTGGTTAGAAACTTGCTTGACTCCTTGTTGATTTTTGGTGGAGGACTAGAATTCCCCCCTTCCTAAGCGCTGAGTGGTAGACTTTATCTCTAGTGAGCCTTGGGTTGTTGCAGTCCCGGCTTACATGCCCTGGTATATGGCAGTAATAGCATGTCCATTCATTTTCTCTATCCCCATTGTTCATTCTTCCATGACCTCTTCCCCGGCTCTTCCTTCGGCTCTTCCTCTACCTCTATAAGGTGGAGGAGGGGTTGCGCCTTGTGTGCATCCATTTGGTGGACTACAGTTGCCCTATTTTTTAGATTGTACTGGCAATTAGCTGTATTGTGGCTATACATTAAGCAAATGGCACAAGTGGGAGGGGTTGTGCATTCTTCTTTGACTTGAATTGGCTGCAAAACATCCCCTTCCATAAATTGGCTTAGAGATTGGCCTCCTTCTTTTTATACTCCTCCATTAATGCTTGAACCTCTTCTATTATGCTTGGTTTCTTCTGCTTGCTTTTTTCCTTAGAGCATTTCTACTTGCTCTTCTCATTTTCCTCTTCACTTTCTTCAGATTCTGATGAGCTCGACTCCTTTGATGAGGTGGAGTTCTTCTGGGATAAGGTAGAGCCCTTCCGGGATTTTCTTTTTCCTTTTTATAGGGCCCTCCTTTATGCCATTTTAACTTCCTCTACTAGCTCATCAAAATCCTTCTCCGTTTCACTGCCGCATGACATACCAGCTTTAGGCCACTGATGCACCATTCTGCCAACTACTTAATTGAAGGTCTCAAGGGTTCTTCCACCCTTTGCCTCATGCTGAGTAGCTTGGCCCAGCATATGCTTCTACATCCATGTCGTCTTACCAGAGTTCTCTCATTTTATCGCAACTTGATTTCTCTTGTCCAGATTCTTTGTAAGAAGGCAGCCACCACTACCGCATCGAATGAGTTGAAGTGATTTTCTGCATACTGGGCATACCATTCTGTTGCCTTCTTCTTGAAGGTGTTTACAAATGCATCTTTCCTTAATTGCTCAAGCTCAACCACACTGGTATTACAAGGTCCCTTTGGGGGCGAGCTACTCTCCAATAGTGCTCAAATTGCTGGACATGCAAGTCTGCATCCTCAAAGCTTTTACCTGAGAATAACGGGAAATTCTTTACCAATTTTGCCATGCTATTTTTCTCTGAGTCTTGTTGTGGAGCTCGGTCTCCTACTTGTTGTCTTGGTCCTTCAAAGTGCTTAGGTACTGGTGCTTCCAATGAATTTTCTATTGGGGCTTCCAATGGTTCTTCCACCAGTGCCCTCACTTCCACCTAAGATAGGGCCTGCACTTCCTCTTGCACAGCTTCCTCTTGCGGATATTGCAAGTTGATAACCAACTCAGTGGATGTGTCTCTGGTAGCTGGAGTAGCTTCCCTTCTCAGGCTCCTCACACGACCCCCTCCTCAGGCTTCCCTGGCCGCGTGTGGGCCCCCCTTGTAGGAGCTATCGTCTCAGGCTACTCACTATTGTTAGCTGGTTGAGTTGGTGTCCCACTGTGATTGCCAAAGTGATGATAGCTAAGGGAGACACACTCCTGGGGGTGTCAACTAGAAAGGTGGAGCCCCGGTGTACCAGGTCTCCTACCAATGCTTGATCCCTCTCCTGATTACCAAAGTGTTTCGACTGGTGAACTACCTGTTGCACCAACCCCTCTCTCTCTCTCTCCTGTTAGCACTGTGAGTATCCCTGGACCAGGATGACCTCACATAAGACAACATAACATGATAGACAACATAACATGACCTCACATAAGACAAAGGAAGAGGATATACCTAAAACCGCTTTTCGTACACGTTATGAGCATTATGAGTTTACTGTATTGTCTTTTGGATCGACAAATGTGCCTGCTACATTCATGTGCGAAGTGGAACATGAACAACATCTTAAGAAAACTCTTGAAATTCTACGTGTAAGTATCATTTGTATGCAAAAATTAGTAAGTGTTTCTTTGCAAGAGATCAAATTGTGTATTTGGGAAGGGTTATATCTAAAGAGGGAATTCATATAGACCCCGAGAAGGTAAAAGCAATTGTAGATTGGCCAGTACCTAAGACTGTGAGAGATGTGAGGAGCTTTATGGGATCAGCACAATATGAGAGAGCGCATATTATGAATTTTTCTAAAATTGTGAGTCCTCTAACTGAGCTAACTAAGAAAAACAAAGGTTTTGTGTGGTCTGAGGCATGTCGAATTGCATTTGAAACATTAAAACAAAGGGTAGCCGAAAACTGCATACTGAGAATTCCTGGAATGGGAAAGCCTTTTGTGGTAACTTGTGATGCAAGTGGGGAGCAATTGGGTTGTGTTTTATGTCAAGAGGGAAGAGTGGTTGCATATGAATCTTGAAAGTTAAGGAAGCATGGATTAAATTATCCTGTTCATGATTTGGAATTAGGTGTTGTGCTTCATGCTTTGAAACATTGGAGACATTTGTTGCTTGGCGTAAAATTTGAACTAAGAACTAATCATCAAAGTTTGAAATATATTTTCACCCAACCCTTACTCAATAATAGGCAGAAAAGATGGCTTCAATTATTGTGTGAATATGATTTTGGCATTAAGTATCTTGCAAGTAAAGAGAACAAAGTTGGCATTAAGTATCTTGCAAGTAAAGAGAACAAAGTTGCTGATGCTTTAAGTCATAGACCCATGTGTAATCTTTTGTCTGTTGTATGAAGTGAATTGATTGATCAAGTCCGACTTGAAGTAGCAAATAATTCTTTCTACTCTAACATCATTTCCTATTGAAATGCACATGTGGGAGAAATGTATGAGGGAAAATTTCACTTGTATAAAGGAAATTTGTATTATCATGATCGTTTGTGTATACCTGTTGATTCTTCTTTAAAACAACAAATATTGTGGAAATGTCATAACACTCCTTTTGCAGGTTGCTTTATGTGCGTGAATTCTTGCAGTGTCAATGGGTTAAGGCTGAACAAAAGCGTTTGCCTAGTGAATTGCAACCTTTAGATGTACCATGTAAAAAGTGGGAATCCATATCTATGGCTTTTATCACTAAGTTACCTACAACTAGAGGGGGTTATGATACAATTTTTGTTGTGGTTGATAGGTTAGCTAAGATGGCTCATTTATTTCCTATGAAGAAAACTGATACTGCCTTGCATGTTGCAAAGTTATTTGTGAAAAAGATATTTCGATTGCATGGTATACCTAAAAGCATCGTGTCCGATTGGGATTCTAAATTCACATCTAACTTTTGGCAAGCTACATTTCAAGCTATAGGCACACAGTTAACAATAAGCACTGCATTTCATCCACAGACTGACGGGGAAACTGAACGAGTAAATAGGGTTTTGGAAGATATGCTTAGGATGTACGTGAGTGAGAGACAGAATAATTGGGTGGATTATTTATCATTAGTTGAGTTTGCATATAACAGTTCATGGCACTCATCAATTCAAATGGCACCTTTTGAAGCGATGTATGGTTATAACTATTCAACTCCTCTAACCTTTTCTGACCCTGAAAATAAAGTGGAAATCTCTAAGCAAATGCTTGACAAAATGGATCAAGAACTCACCAAGATTAGAAAACACATTAAGGAAGCACAAAAGAAGCAGAAAGTGTATTATGATAAGAATAGAAGACCGTTGACCTTTGATTTAGGTGATATGGTTTTCTTAAAAGTAATTCCTAAACATACTAATCTAATTCTTTGGAAGGATAGGCATTTGTCTCCAAGATTTTCAGGTCCTTTTAAAGTTTTGAAGAAAGCTGGTTCACTTGCCTATAAACTTGAATTGCCTGTATATGTGAAAGTTCATCCTGTTTTCCATGAGTGTTGAAAAAGTACGTGCCTAACCCTCATCATGTTTTGCAGGAGAGCTATAATCTTCGAGATGATGGTTCCTTGCAGATAGAATCTGAGATCGTGTTAGATTGTTGAGTTAAGCAACTTAGAAGTAGAAGTATTGTAGATGTTTTGGTTAAGTGGGATATGTATCCCATCGAAGATGCCTCTTGGGTTGATTTAGATGTTTTACAAGCGGAGTACCCTTCTTTCCAACTCTGAGGACAGAGTTAATTTTGAAGAAGTGGAGAATGTAATAGGTCTTTTGCATATAATTTAGTAGTAATATTTTTTTGAAGTGATTTTTGGGACTTTTTAAGCATGTAGATGAATTTTGTGTTCAGCGAGCTTATTTTTATTCAATGTCAAAATCCTCCCCGGGGGGCACATCTTGTGTGTCATTTTTGAGTTTCTTAAAGTTAGAATTTCGGAAAGTGTTGTACGAATGAAATGTAGACCTAAGGGCCTAGAAAAGCTTTGTCTCTCTGAGCGTCTTAAGATTCTTTGGTTTTAGTGTCCGTTTAGGGTCTTTGATTTTGGAAATATTGAGAAATGCATGTTTTACACTCTTTTTCTAGTATTTGCTGACTTGCAGGTCATTTTCTAACAAATTTGTAAAGGACTTTGACTTTGGATCATCCCACAATGGTTGTAAAGCTTGATGAGATGAACAAATCGTTATCTCACAAGTCGGGTCAAATTCTGAACAGTTTTGGAGATACGGGCTGTGCAAAACTGCCTTAATTTGTGAAGTTTTTTTTAAAAAAAGTCTAATTCTTGTCGTTCGCGATTTTCTTGGTTGTCTTTTGGTTATTCTTGTAGGACGCGTACTTTCGAGGAATCTTTTTCACCAACCTCCTTTTTTTTTGCTGGAGTTTGATTCAACCGAAGTGCACTTTACCCCGTAAAGTGTGCATGTCATGCACCTAACGGATTGACACACCCCAATTCAATAAATTGGGGAGGTCTGATCGTGATCGAGATTGTGAATGCGAGTGCGAGTGCGAATGCGAGTGTGAGTGTGAGTGAGACAATACATGTATCTAGAAAGCTCGGGGGTGGTCGGGAGGTTTTGATCGAGCTCATATCTATTGTAATTCTTGAAGAATAAAGATTCTTTGTTTGGCTCTGCTATATCCGTGCACTCTATTATTCTTCTTTTTCTCTCTCTCAAAGTCTCTCTTTGTTGATTCGCGTGACAAGTGGTATCAGAGCAGCTTCTGATCCAACGGAGATGGAAGCTTATGGAGCAACGACTGAAGGAATAAGATGAACTCATTAAATGACTTGTGCAAGACCTTAACAGAGAAAGAGAAGGCAGAGGAGTGAATTAAGACACAGGTATTTTGATTGATTTAAATGAGGAAAGTGATCCGTTGCCGCCTCCACAACCGAATGGGGCGAATAAGAAGGCTGACTAGCAAAGACAAAAGAGGAAGAGAGACGACTATGAAGACGAAAGAGGAAGAGAGACGACTATGAAGACAAGGATGCGGGTGAGGCTGCATTGCTATAGGTTTTTAAGAAAGCAAAATTGAATGAGTTTGATGGCGTAAAGAAGACAAGCGAAGATCTCGAGGCCTGGATTGAGGAATTGGAGGATTTCTTTGCATTGTGGGAATTCTCCGAAGAGGCCAAGGCAAAGATTGCCATCCTACAACTGCGAAGCGTGGCCAAGCTCTGGTTGAAGTCCTACATGCAGACCAGGACACGCGCCAGTACAGTTGCATGGATGGAATTTCGAGCCGAAGCTGAGAAGAGGTACTATTCACTTCACTACAATATGGAACGCAAAATGGAGTTTTACGGTTTCAAGCAACATGAAGCAGATAAACACGACCTTAGGTGTTGACAAGTACAAAGAGCGATTTCTGCGCCTTCACAAGTACGCGCCAGCAGGTGACGGGTAACGCATTGAAGATGAAGTTTATTGAAGGCTTGCGTGAAGTACTGAAGTTCCAAGTTAAAGTGCGGGCTGTCTTGATTTCCTAGATGTTGTAGCTAAGGCCGAAAACTATGAGAAGATGGAGAGGTTTCATCAAAGAAGAGCATCGACGAGGGTGATTCAAACCGGACACCATCCTCAGAACCCTGCTACAACAAATCCTCAAAATCTGCCAAATCCGCCTAACCCAAATCGACAAGGTAATAATTAGCAGCAGCGAGACGAGGGCTAAACTCAAGAACTGGTAATGATAATCAAAATGGGAATCAGAAGAAGCGACAGCCAGTTCGTTGGCAGCAAGATCCTGAGTTCTTGGAGAGAGCTCGAAGGCTCGATTTGTGTTTTCGATGCAGGGAACAAGGGCATCGTACATATAAATGTCCCCAACAAGGAAATTGACAAGGCGATGCAAGCCAAGAATTTTACTACTTCTGTTCATCATCGGAAGGCATCTGTGATTAAATTCATGGGAAAAATTAAAAATTAAAAATTGAATTTTCTAATTGATTCTGGCAGCACACATTGTTTTCTGTCTTCTAAATTGGTAAAGAATCTGAATCTGAAAGTAAATCAAGAAATTAAAAGACCTGTGGAATTAGCTAGTGGTAAATAAAGGTTTTACCAAAGGGCATATTGAAAATCTGTCTTTTGTTTTGAACGGTCAAAATCACACAGGTAATTTTTATGTGATTGATATGTGCATGATGTGTAGGCATGGATTGGTTGACTGAAAATCACGTGCTTATTGATTTGAAGAAAAGAAAATCACTTTTAAGCACACAGATGGGAGTAGTCACACTATTTCTGGGGAAGAAAGGGATTCTAAGTCACTAATCATTTCGGCCATGAAATTGATAAGGGGACTTAGGCAAGGATGTGAAACTTTTCTGATTTTTGCTAATGAATTGAAACCTAAACAGAAAGGGGGGGGAAACCCACCGTATGTGGAGAAACTCCTTGATGAATTCAAGGACGTTTTTCCTGATGACCTTCTAGGTTTGCCTCCTCCTAGATCATTGGATTATGGGACCTTTATCCACCGGGAACATAACGTTATTCTCGGGCTCCTTATATGTTCAACATAGAAGATCTTAAAGAACTAAAACTTCAATTGGATGACCTTTTGAAGAAAGGGCTTATTAGACCTAGCGTGTCTCCTTGGGGTAGTCCCGTTCTATTCCAAAAGAAGAAGGATGGGACGTACAGACTTTGCATAGATTATCGGGGGCTAAACAAGCAAATAATTAAAAACAAATATCCCCTTCCACACATCGATGAGTTGTTAAACAAACTCAGCAGTGCGAAAGTCTTTTCAAAGATTGATCTACGATCTGGATACCACCAGATTAGAATCAATGTAAGATTCCTCCCCAGCCTCTCAAGATGTGCAACATCTTCCCATGTAATCAAATCCCTCTTCAGAAATATAAAAGATATTGTTTCTACTACCAGTTTTGGCCTAGAGAGAGAAAATCTTCTAGAGAGTGGTAATTCAGTTTTTAAATATTTTTGGATAGAAAAATTTCTCATCTTATTAAAATAAGTTTCCCTAAAACAGAAGTTCAAAAAGATTTCCAGAAGGTGCATTAGAAATTAAGTATAATCTGTTCAAGAGGCCTTACCCTAGGGGTCCAGATTTTTAAAAAAAGGAAGTACGTTTGAACCAGGGTAGACTCAACTACGGTTGAGTCTACCCTGATAGATGCCAGGTGTGCATGCGTGGGTGTGTGTGTCCTCTCCCTGTTCAATAAAAAGAACTCACAATTGTGAAATGAAGATTTACTGATCCAATTGTGAAAAAATGCATTAAAAAGTGGAAGTACATGATGTAGAATGTACGCCCTCAAGTCACCTTAATGCAATCACTTCCTCTGTGTCATTGATATATTATACGTCGTGCTTGCCCCCATAAGGAGTCTTTGATCCTATTCTGAATGAAGATTGAACATATTGACAATGCGTTCACTAGGGACATCTCTATGTGAGGAGCATCTACAATAATTTGGTAGATTTCTCAATAAAAATAAATATTGCTGCACACTATTTCCATATTTGTGGTATTACCCATTGTCTTGCTTTATGAGTACGTACGTGTATTTGGTTGATAATATCTCTAGTTAGAGTTGGCTCAACATACTTGAACTTACCTTGTGTATGTGGATGTCATCTCACTCTTTACTACTCTTACATTTTAGTCTTACTCTTAGCATCAATAATGTATGCAGTTTTAGAAGTGGTTGGAGAGGACAAGAAAGTGGTTGGTGGAGAGATCTTGTCCTCGGGATGATAACAATGCTTAAAGTTTGAGAAATAAGGATCTGAGTAGTGGAAAAAGAGCCACACAAGGACTCTTTGCAAGATTCCATTCTAATCTCTTGGAAGAGAAATAAGGTCTCTCAAATCTTCCTCTTTAAATCAATATGTCACATTGTGAATCATTTAATTTCTCCTAAAGATTCCAAAGATTCCCCAAGGAGTGGATATAAAACTTTAAAAAATGAAAGGTTGTCCCCAAGAAGATTTGAGAATTTTCTAGGGAGTTCTATGTCCTCTTTATAAAGAGAATGAAACTCATGTGTGTGAACATTTCTCTTATAGGAGAGTGGGAAAAGAAAATGTGTGGTGCCGCATGCATCCGTTCTTTAACATTTGACTTCAGAATGTGAAAGGCCTTTAACTTTTCATCCAGCACCTCAATACAAATAGGATACCCTAAAGATATAGAAATGGCATTAGTATCTTTGGAAGTCTGTGGGAGGATGCATTATCCTCAAAGAGGTAAAGATAAAATATTCTTGAGAGAGAGGGACTTGAAGGGGTTGTTGTTGAAGGTGCTAGTTTTTACTCTCGCAAGGTTGGGTTGTATCAAAATGTTAATAGCATGAATGAGAACAACTGATTATAATTACACCTCTCAAGGAATATTAGGCTATGGGTTATACCATGGACCAATATTTTGCCCACCACTGTGGCCCACCCATCTAGAGATATGTACCTAGAAGAATGGCAATGGCAATGGTGGTGAGGTTATGGTGCATGCAAACTTTGTAGTACTTATGCATCTAGCAAGAAACCATGCTCTTTGGTTATTGCTTATGGTCTCAACAAATTGATCAAAGAGAATCCATAAGTCTCTTGTTTGAAGCATGCTTTTTTGGCTAATTTTCTTGATTGATATGCTTCTGGCATCTTTGGTGTACCTATGTTCTGCACATATGTCTTACTTGGTGCATGACATGACGAGACATCTTAGGGAGTGGGAGGGGGGCTTAAGGAAGATTTGAAATTATGACTGGTTGCATGAAATGGTGAGCTCATTTATAAAAGAAGGAAAGGGGTCTCATTTTCAAAGGGTGCACGAGGGGGATGAGAGAGAGGGGATGATGGAGGAGAGAGAGAGCATTGGAGAGAGAGAGAGAGAGTGGAGCTATTATTTAAAAGGCCACGTCAATGGCCTTTTAAATAATTATAGCCTACTCTAACCATGAGGTGAATAGCATATAAAAAAAGCACCCAAACAAGCACGTTGGTCTTGTCCATTAGAAAACTCCAACTCCAATCTTTTACAATCTTCATCACATGTGGGCTTATCCTCTCTCTCTTAGAAACACGTGGGGTTATCCTCTCTCTCAAAAATGACGAGGCAATGTGAGCACTGAGTAGCGATTTTTCTCTTCCCAAGGCTTCTTGCACACTCTTTGCGCTCTCTTCTGTGAGGCGTCCGGCCTGCGTTACACACAACCTTGCTCTCTCTCTCTCGCCCATTTCTTTCTCGTTGCCTATTTATTTCTCGCTCAGAGCAGATTTGGAGTTATGAGGATGAGGGTTGCAACCCATACACAGAGGGCAGAGGAAAGCCATGCTACAATATCCTGGTTTTCTTTAAGATCTTTTTTTTTTCTTTCTGAGAAAAGCAGGTCTAATCACATTTCAGAAATTATGCTAAATGGCCCAAAATACAAAAAAAATATCTCTCAAGGTGATAAAGAGATAAGAGAGAGAAGCCATCGCGGGGCAGTACACTCCCATTTGAAACTACAACCTCTTATATGAGAAAAGAGTTGATGAGCACTCCAAGTGGGATAAGAATTGCTCCCTATGAGACTCCTTTGCTTTAGAATAAAGAGTGAGCAAATAGTCCCACCCCCCACGAAGAGAGTGAATGAACTCTCCCCAAATCTCAGCAATAACATGCTAATATGAAGCCAACCTGCACCTGTCTCTCCAAATACACCACCCTGAATGCTAGCCACAAAGCTAAATATCCTTGTGCATCTCTCTGAGAAAACTGTGTCCAAAGCATCTGCCTCATATAACTTAATTTTTTTACAACAAATTGTTAAGCAGCTTTTCCAATAGGTGTTACTACATAGAGTTGTGGTCATGAAGAAGGTGGGGGCCATAGGAAAGATGGGGGAAGCAAGTAGGTGGGGATCAAGCGCAAACTTTTAGAGCAAATTCAATTGGAGACGTTAAGCCAAAAGAAACTACATCTAATTTGGAGTTAGAATCTCCACTAAAAGGGAAACAAATGCACAGGGAAATAAAGCCTCAAAGAGCTCAAGCTTCACCACCCCAAAAAAGGGTGGAAGCAATTGATTACAAAAGATTTCCATTTCCATCTTATAGCATGAAGTTGCCCGCAAGGAAGGGAAAATGCACTTTGAGTGGCTCTAGTATCCCCCCCCACTCTCTCTCTCTCTCTCTTTCTCTCTCTCTCTCTCTCTCTCTCTCTCTCTCTCTCTCTCTCTCTCACACACACACACACACACACACACACTCACTCACAATACATTCATTAACAAAGAACTTTAGCTAGCGGAGAATGCTTAGTAGTAGATATTTTTAGCTAGTAGAGTATTCCAGTAATAAGGAGATTATGCTAGCAAGTTATCTCTCTCTCTCTCTCTCTCTCTCTCTCTCTCTCTCAATATGCTAGTTAGTAGAGAGAAGGTTAGCAAGCAGAGCATGTTAATTAATAGATACTATTATCTAGCAAAGTATGCCAGTAAGGAGATTATGCTAGCAAGTTATCTCTCTCTCTCTCTCTCTCTCTCTCTCTCTCTCTCTCTCTCTCTCAATATGCTAGTTAGCAGAGAGAAGGTTAGCAAGCAGAGTATGTTAATTAATAGATACTATTATCTAGCAAAGTATGCCAGTAGGGAGATTATGCTAGTTGATGCTCTCTCTCTCTCTCTCTCTCTCTCTCTCTCTCTCTCTCTCTCTCTCTCTCTCTCTCATTTATCCTGTTGCATATTCCATGTAAGCAATCCACCAAAACCTTATATTCAAGGCTAAAGGAGTTTTGTAATACCCTAGCAAATTTTAATTCATACTATGGCCTCACTATAGAGGTAGGAGCTATAGAAATTTGCACGTAGGAGCAGATCCTAAAATCCTCAGGTGGGAGAAAATTACGAATGTAGAGTGGTTAGCATGTTTAGTGTCCAGACAGCTAAAGAATATAAATTAATATCGCCTCAAATGCAATTGACGTCTACCATCACATAATGTTGTTCCGACATAAACTGCCAGAAGTGCCTGCCAACAAATAAGGAGATCACTTCTACATTTGCAAAAGATTATGTGAAGGAGTTTAGCCCTATTGTTATAAAGAGTGGGTCAGCTTTCCACTTCAATTGGACAGAGTTTACGATCTAGCATTTACTAAACTTTCAGAAGAAAGGTTATTATGATAGCCACACAAAAGGGTGGATGATAGCCACATAAAAGGGTGGATAATGGGCATACAAAAGGGTGGATAATGGGCAATGAAGATTTTCAAGCAAAGAAGGAAGATTTGTTTGATGATGAGGAGTCTAATCCCTTTGAGAGCATGGATACTAGTGCAAGAATGACTTTGAAAGCCACACCAAGCTCTCAACAAATAAATTTTGTGAGTTAGAGAAGAAGGGAGCATGACATCATATGACGTGAGAATTATTTACAGAACTTGGTGACTTGGAGAGAGTTAAGGTGATTGTCAATATTTTGAGGAAAGTATTGAACAAGGCCCAAGAGAGTCAATCTAGTTGTTGCAGCTTAAGAAAGAAGCTAAAAGATACGTAGGAAGAGTTACACTCTTTACAAAATAGAAATATTGAGTTGCCAAAGCAGAGAATGGAGTTAGAGTTTTTTATAAAAACCACGAAAGAAACTCTTGTTACACTTGGTGTTTTTGATATTGAAGAGATATAACCACACAAGGATATGAATATAACAATGCTCTTGGTAACTGCTAGTAGTTAGCAAATAGCAAGATTGAATGATTAGTCTATGTATATCTGCTTAATTTGATGTTATGTTTTGTAGATTGAAGTGGAATTGAAGGATGTGGAAGTTTATAGGTGTGAAAAATAATTGTAGCAAGTGCTGCATACGTGGAGCCAGCTCTAAGCCTTCAATCAAGGCGTTGCCAATGCCTTATGTACTCTAGCCATAGCCACATTCACAAAGGATGTAGTTGATGGCATAGTACAAGAAGGATCCATGAAAGATGTAACCCACAACCAATGCATTGTCAGCTCCAAGCCTTTAATCAAGGCGTTGCCAATGCCTTATGTACTTTGGCCGTAGCCACATTCACAAAGGATGTAATTGATGGCATAGTACAGGAAGGATCCATGACAGATGTAGCCCACAACCAATGCATTGCGTGTGGCTTGTATGTTGAAGGTACACTTTTTGCTCTGGCCATGCTGGCTTGTAAGCATCCCTTATTATGCTTTGCAATCACTTATTATGCTTTACAAGTGCATACTACCTAGGAGTTAAATGTAGGGCTATAGGATGCTGGCATATGATACCAAATTATATGTCATGTAAGGTTGGTGGACTGTTGGGATTTATCACAAAGTTAAAGGAGTGCAACAATGTAATTTAGGCACTACTTTTATGTATGCCATGACATCACTTACATTAGGTAAGCATAACATGTCATGCACTTCTAAATGGCTATATAATAGCCTCTTCTATTGCAATTCAACATATCAGTTGAGCAAGATCTAGTCTCTTATGTAGTCCATCTTTAGGAGTAGGTATACATTAGTTTAGCTTGCTTAATCTCATTTAGTAGCTCATAAGCTAGTGTGTGTATCTCTCCATGTGTGTATGCTAGTGCTTGCCCTCTCTCCATTTCGCCTTGTGTCTCCCTTGCTACATACATTAATCATCATGGTATGGATCCAACCATCCTCTAGTGCTTAAGCTAATCCTCTTAATGCTCTAATCAATCCTCATCTTTTTCATTAATGGGGTAGCCTATATCCCAATTTCCCAAGCCGATCTCATATGACTTTTATATCTAGTATTATTTAATATTCTCACTAACACTCTTGTATGCTACTTGCTTAGTATGGGAGCTTTTTGGCTAGAGTCCTTACTTTTCTATGCTAATTAGCATATCCCAAATACTACCTAGCTTGCACTAACTGATAAATCTAGATATGCTAACAATTTGGGTATGCTAACTAGCATATTGGTATGCTAACTAACATATTGGTATGCTACTAAGAATATCAACCATGCTAATAATCATGTCTTGTATTCCCATTCGCATATGAGGTATGCTAATAGCGTGCTAACTAGCATACATGTTTACTAACTAGCACACATGTATGCTAGTTAGCAAACCTGTATACTAATTAGCATACATGTATGCTAACTAGCATATCGGTATGCTAATAGGAATATCAACCTTGCTAATAATCATGTCTTATACTCTCATTAGCATATGAGGTATGCTAATTAGCATGTTAAGTAGCATAAAGGAAATCTTACAATCATACTTTGGTATGCTTAAAAGCATTGAGGTATGCTAATTAGCATACTGATATGCTAACTAGCATACATGTGTGCTAGCTGACATATCTAGCTTTGCTAACAATTTGAGTATGCTAACTAGCATAACCAGACCGGGTACCCTAATGAGCATATCAGGTATGCTAATTAGCATACTAACTAGCACATCAAGTTTGCTAACTAGCATATCAGGTATATTAACTATCAGGTATACTAACTATCAAGTATGCTTCTTAGCATACAAGGAATGCTAGCAATCATACAAGGAAGGATAAAATGCATACCTAGGTATGCTTACAAGCATAGGGGTATGCTAACTAACATAGGGGTATGCTAATGAGCATACAAGGAATGCTAACAAGCATACTAGGAAGGCTTGCAAGCATACTTAAGTATTCTTACAAGCATGCAAGTATTCTAGATAGCATACATGTATGATTATTCATACAAATATACAAACTAGCAAATAGGTATGATTATTCATACAAATTAATGGCCATTATGCAAACAAAATATTAATTTTAACCTCCTTGTCTCTGGCAAAACATGAAACATGAAATTAAGGTAAAGTGTCTCTAGCATCCATAGGCTTCATGTGAGAAGCTGACAAGGACAAACATTAATTTTTAACTCCTCTGCATTTTGCTAATGCCCATTACATTACCACACTTCACACAAAACACCAGTAAACTAAGAAGACCATGGGATAATGCCCATTACAATAGGAGACTGCACACAAAACATACACATTGGGCTATTGCCCATTACATAAGCACCCTTCACACAAGTATCCTTGGAAATTATTTAAGGAGGCACAAAGGCCTTCGCCAAGGTGAAACATTTATCCATGCAAGCACTACTCTCCCAAGTATAGCTTAAAATAGCTGCAGATTTGCTCCGTCTCAATGTAAGTACAAAATCCCATGGCCTTCTACTGGCTAACTCCATTTTCATACTTCACTCAAAGCACATCCTTATGGGAAGGGTCATGGGGATTTTCAGTGCTATCTTTAAACCGATGATAAATTTCCCTGATTGACTCTTTCGCCGCATACTAGTAATCAATGTGCCTTTTTTGGTCAACCATGCAGAAACTAATTAACCAAAACACATTTGAGTAGGTCATGAATTTTTTATTAGCTGTTGCTATCATCGGTGGTGGCAATGGCATTTGAGGATGTTGCCTTCATGTTGCTTCCCTTAGTTGCCATTTATAGTGTGTGGTAGAGTGTAAGTGTGAATATGGAAGAGTGTTATTGAGGTAAAGGGTAATTGTTAGTGAGGTAGAGGATAAGGGAGAGTGTATGTGTGTGTAAAAGGTAGACTATAAGTGTGAGGTAGAGAGTGAGTGTGAGTGAGGTAGAGAGTGAGTGTAAGTGTGAGGTAGAGTGTAAGTGTAGTAGAGTGATAGTAGTGAGGTAGAGGATAATTGTTAGTGAGGTAAAGGGTAAGGGAGAGTGTATGTGTGTTTGAGGTAGAGTGTAAAGGGTAAGGGAGAGTGTGTTTGAGGTAAAGGGTAAGGGAGAGTGTATGTGTGTTTGAGGTAGAGTGTAAATGTGAGGTAGAGTGTGAGTGTGAGTGAGGTAGATTGTAAGGTAGAGTGTGAGTGTGAGTGAGGTAGATTGTAAGGTAGAGTGTGAGTGTGAGTGAGGTAGAGTGTAAGGTTAGTGTGAGTAGAGTGTAAGTGTGGAATAGAGGGTAAGGTAAACTATGAGTGTGAGTGAGGTAGAGTGAGGTAGAGTGAGGTAGAGTGTAAGGTTAGTGAGAGTAGAGTGTAAGTGTGGATTCGAGGGTAAGGTAAACTATGAGTGTGAGTGAGGTGAGTGTGGTAGAATGTTAATGCGGTAGAGGATAATTGTTAGTAGTTTAGTGAGGTAGAGGATAAGGGAGAGTGTATGTGCATGTGAGGTAGAGTGTGAGTGAGGTAGAGGGTGAGGGAGAGGGTGAGGGAGAGTGTGTGATGGGAGAGGGTGAGGGAGAGGGTAAGGGAGAGTGTGTGATGGTAGAGGGTAAGGGAGAGGATATGCACGTGTGAGGTAGAGGGTAAGGGAGAGGGTGAGGGAGAGGGTAAGGAAGAGTGTGTGATGGTGGGATAATGGTTAGGTAGAGGAAGAGTGTGTGATGGTGGGATAATGGTTAGGTAGAGGGTAAGTGTGAGTATGTGAGGGTGGGGGCAAGGTGGTGCTTATATAGAATTCAATTAGGGTCTAGTGTTTAGCTTTAATGGAAGGTACAAAGCACAAATTATCATTTCCTCTCATGATAGAAGCAAAAATAATACTACTAGTTAGCAATGCATTTTGTTCTGTGTGTGTGTGTGTGTGTGTGTGTGTAGCATGGGGTTCAAAAACATGACTTGTTGAATCAGTAGCGATGATGGTGAGCAAGAGTCTAATAGAGGTTGGCTTAGAGCAGCAACAAAAGCATGCACGATGTTTGCCATTGTTGGTTGGGCTGTGTGCAATTGTGGTCGTGGTGGTGTTGTTCACAGGAGATGGCTTAGTGAAGTAGTGCCAAATTAGAGCCGTGTAGTGAGGATGGAGCTGATCTTTTTGGGGGGTGGAGGACAGGGAGTGCGTTGTGGTGGTGGAGCAGAGAAGGGGGTTGTGGTGGTGGTGGTGGATGATGAGGGGATTGTGGTGGCAGCGGTGGTGGAGAAGCCACAGGGGATGCAATAGGAGTGGTGGTGGTGGTTGTTAGTATTATCCTAATGGGATTTTTTTTTAAATTTTGGGTAGGTGTTAATTTTGTGATGTAATGCTGCATTATTCCCAAAACTAATGAATAATTAATTAAAAAAGAAAAATAAATTAAAATATCAATGTTGGACACTTTGAAGGCATTTTGAGATAACCAATTTAGATAAGAGCTTTGTTGCATGCAAATGAAGATCAATACAAGGATGCCGAGGATGCAACAAAAAAAAGATACTTAGGGCTCTTGAAAAGAGTTCCACTTTGTAGATGAATGTGGGAGAGGGTTTGATAATAATCCCACATGGGGACTTATGGGAGTCCTAGAATTTTTGTATAAAAGGTGGCTCATTTGAGAGCTTAGACACTTTGGGCTTAGTTCATGCAAGAGCTCCTTTGAGAGACCTACTCTCCCTCTTCTCCATAGAGGTGAAGACTCTTCTCTCACCCCATCTACATCATTGTATGAGGTAAACCTCTTCATTGAATCATTAGCAATGTCATGAGTCTTTCTCATCCTCTTCTCTAATCATTTTACTCTTATGCATGCTTTTAGTATTTCATTTTTGAGTACATGGATTGATTTGAAGCTTTCATGGAAGCTTGATGCTTGAATGTATGCATGCTTGTAGGAAGATAGGAGTGGAGTGAGGTCTTTCTCTTTGCTTGAGTGCATAGTGATTGTATTCCTCTTGCTTGTATTTGTGAATGAATGGGTGTGTAGGAATGAGGACAAGTTGAGCTTGTGTGTATGCTTAGTCTAGTGTCAAGTGATGGTAGCCATGAGCATTCTCTCCATTTGTGGATAAGCTCTTGTGCACCGGTACGGGTCGAATCCCTAGCTCCGAAAGGGATGCAAATCCCATTGGAGTGAGCTTAGTGTGGATCGTACTCCTCTTACTACAAGAGAGAGAGTTTTCCGTCTCTCCATTGGCGCCGCTGCCGGGGAGAAGACTCAAATCCGGTTGAGAGTGTGTGGAAACCACCACTATTTCCTCTTTTGGTTGCAAAACCATTGAGTGATTAGATTAAGTTCGAGTGTGTGATCTCGGTGTGAGTAGATAAGGTTAGGATAAGAAAAAAAAAAAACCATTGGGCGGTTGAGGTTTTTCCCGCATTGTTTTTTATGTTTTATTGCTTTTTCCAAGTACCGTTCATTATGTTTACCTTCATTGTTTTATGTCATTTCATGCTTTCAAGCTTTTCTCGCTAAACATGTAATTAGTAGTAAAAATAAAAAAATAAAAGAGGTGTGTTGCTAAGCTCTTCCATAGCTTATGCAAGCTCCATGGACTCCCAAGCGTGAAGCCCGCTTAAGAAAGAGAGGAGAGAGGGAAAGAGAAGGGAGAAAGGAAGAGAGGAGAGGTTGAAAATTTGTTTTTTATTTTTTATTTTGTTTGAGAATTTTGCATTGATCTTCACTCTGGCCGCACGTCACTCAAGGCGCAGCAAAAAGAATTAAAGAAGTGAACTAGCCGGAGGAGAAGGCGGCCTTAAAAAATATATATATATATATATATATATACATCTATATATATATATATTTTTATATTTCTATTTTTTACAGTGGCATTGAAACGCAGCATCGTGGAGGAGAAGGCTTTTAAGAGAAAAAAACAATTATATATATATATATATATATATATAATTGTTTTAATCGTTTTTACGATTGGCATAGGCGTGAAGAGCTCTGCTGAGCAGCCGAAGGTGGAGAGGTGGCGAAGGTTTGAAAAAGGCCGCGTGGAGTATTGTGGGGCTGTCGGCTGCTGGCAGCTGGAGGCAGGGCAGCAAAAGGCCATTGGAGGTGGCGTGGAGACTGGTCGCGTGGGAGACGTGAAGGAAAGCCTGGCTGGCCGCCTGGCTACGAATGAGCTGGCGAAGGAGTAAGGCACGGTGAGGAGGTGGCCGTCGGCAAGAGCGCAGAGCGGCAGCAAACGGCTGAAAGCAGCAGTGCGCAGAGCAGAGTGGCCAGCAGCGTCAGTGTAAGCGGGAGCAGTGCGAAGAAGAAGAAGCAGAAGCGAAGGGGCAGTAGGCTCAAGGCGGCTGTAGCTGTTGGGCACGGGCAAAGGAAAAGAGGCGACGAAGAGAAGGCAGTGGGCCAGCAGCGGCTAAGCAGTCGGCAAGAGCGCAAGCGAAGGCACGTAGCGTTGGCATAAGCTAGCGCAGCAGAAACAGAAGAAAGCTTGCAAGGTGGCTGCAGCTGAAGTGGCCTGCAGAGGCAGCTGTAGAAGGCGAGGCGCAGAGGAGAAATAAAAGAAATAAAAGAAGCGCTCAGGCGAGGAGAAAGGCAAGCGGAGGCGGCTGCTCTCTGCAGGCGAAGAAGAAAGACTCTCTGCAGGCGAGGAGAAAGGTCAGCGTGGAGTTGAGAGGTTGCAGTAGACGGCGGCTGCGGGCTGCAAGTAGGACGATGACTGAAAGAAGATAAAACGAAGCAGAGGAGGAGGACGGCGCATTGAAGACAACCGCGTGCGCCAGCGTCGAATCCGGGAGCGGTGCGGCGAGCGGCGTGCGAGCGAGAGAAGAAGATAAGGTAAGTGAAATTTTCAAATTTTTTATTTTTTATTTTTTATTTATTTTTATTTTTCATTTATTTTTATTTTTTTTTTAAAAAACATAAAGAAAAAGAAAAACAATCAAAAAACCAAAAAAAAAAAAAAAAGAGAACAACCAAATACTTAAAAAAATAGAGAGAAAAAAAAATTTAAAAATTTAAAAAATAAAAAAATTTAAAAAAGAAAAAAAAAATTTATTTGTTTCTTAAGAGTCCATAGTGTGTGCATATTTTTATTTTTTTATTTCTGTAATTTTTAGCATATTTAGTGTAATTTGCATTGTTTTAAATTTTTGTAATATATTTAAAAAAAAAAACAAAAATAACAAAACAAAACAAAAGAAAAAAAGCAAAAAGAAAAAAAGAAGAAAAAACAATTTTTATTTTGAAATCATTGTTTATCATTTAAAATTTTGCATAATTTAAGTAGATTGCATTTTTCATTTTTTGTTTTTTATAAAATTTTTGTAAATGATGCATAATTAGTATAGTCATATTTTTTATCTGGCACGAAATTTATTCATTTTATTAAAAAAAAAAACAAACAAACAATAAAAACAAACAAACAAACAAACAAACAAACAAACAAAAAAAAAACAAAAGGAGGAAAACAAACAAAAGAAATTTTTTTTGATTTTTTAGGAGTCTACTTTTTTGCATAATTTGTAATTCTTCATTCTTTAAATTTTTGCATAATTAGTGTAACCTGTTTTTTTTTTTTTAAATTTTTGTAACTTTGTGCATAATTAGTATTTTTAGTGTGATTCATAATTTTTGTGTTAAAATAAAAAAGTAAAAATCATAAAATCAAAAAATCAAAAAAAAACATTAAAAAAAAACAAATAAAATAAGAAAATAGGATAGATAGTTACATACTCCTTTTAGTTGCCTTTAGTGGTTAGGTAGGGTAAAAAATATATATATATATATACAAATATATATATATTTTTATCAAAAAAAACCAAAACAACAACACAAAAACCAAAACCAAAACAAAACAAAAACACATAAAAAAAAAACCAAAAAAATTTGACCTTATGCACTTACGGTCGGGACGTCTTGTAGATTCTGCCATAGGACCTAGGGCACCTTCTAGAGTGCCTACGCAAGAAAGTGGGACCCAATCAGTAGGAAATTTGGCAGATATTGCTGAAACCCTTTCTGAATCCCAATCCGATACCCATTCCTCTAGAACAACTAGTTCATTGTCCATGGACAATCTAGGGCCATCAACTAGTTATCCCGGAGCCCAAAATAGGACACCCACACGATCCTTTAATCCATTTGAAGCCGATACCATGGGGTTAACATTCAATGTGCGACTCCAATATGTCTACACAAATGCTCAAGGAGCTGAGATCTTTAGGGACCCACAACAAAGGTACCTTGTTAAGATCGCCGACATATTCTCAGAACTTGATAGAGCACCTCTAGTCAATGACCAGGGTAGTATGTACATGGGTGGAGATGGTGTTCGCTATGAAGTCACCTACCATCCAGAAAAGGTAGACAAATTAGGGGAGCTCTCTAAAACTGAGTTGTTAAACTATTCACAACTTTCCAGAGCAAAAGAGTCTAGAGATGACTGGCTCATCGAGCCGGACATGCCTGGACCTTCCAATGCCCAATCCTCAAAGCCATCCATAGATGATTTGCTTCTAGTAGATCTAAATTTGGAAAAGGATAGGAAAGGCAAGTGTAAAATGGATCAAGGGGCTGAAAGCCAATGGGAGTTTGTACGACAAATTCCTGTGACGAAGGTCTTACAGGATGACCCACTTCAAGAGGTCTATAAAGATTCGTTAGAGGGATATTATACCACAACTAAATCGCCAGAGCTGGATCTTCCTCTAGCTTATGTAGTGGTAGTTGAGAAGTGTGCAGGACACATGCACAGAATAGTTGATAAATGGGCCAATGAATATCGAACGTTAGATTGGAAAGAGATTAGGGAACTCACGTGGAAAGGACAACCATTATTCATGGAAGTGTTCTCAACACATACAGCCAAACCAGGAGAGACAGCCTTTCTTGGAGAAACTGTTGCTCCTCCCCTACGAGAGTTCACTAGAGAGGGACCTTCAACATCTAAGTGGATAACTGCTAGTAGCCCAACTCTAGCACCACGATATCGTCCTACACCAAATGTGCGACCACAGGTCACACCACCACAACAACATCTTTCCCACTATGACAATCGGATGAGAAGGGAGCCAACTAGGCCTCCTATAAGTGCACCTCTTGAAATGAGGGTGACAAGATCTTTGGAGGGGTTTGGTGAGGCTGGTAATAGGGTACCCACACCAACTTTGGAAACATGTGGACCATCTTTCCAAAGAGAGGAACAATTTGCACTGAGAGTGAGAGGCCGTAGGCCCTATGATGAGTATTCACGACAAGTAAGGCCATCAACTCTTCAGAAATTGGTAAAGAAATATGAAGGGTCGGGAGATCCATACGACCATGTAGCAGCTTTTAGGCAAGCAGTTCGAGCTGAGCAAGTTGCTGATAAGCATACTCAAATAGAAGGGTTTGGACTCACTCTTGAAGGAAAAGCCCTTGCTTGGTTTCAGGCATTAGAGGCTTCAGACAAAACTTCTTTACGAGTTTTGGAAGAGAGATTCATTGCTGCTTTTTCCTTGATGGGAATTCAACATGACACAGTAGCACATATCTACTCTTTCAAACAAGGTGAGAACGAGAGTGTTAGAGACTGTGTAAATAGAATGAAGCAGTACATTAATCGTTGCCCAGAAGATGAGAAGCCCGCCCAAAGTCGATTAATTTCTCTCTTCTTAAAAGGCCTCAAAAATTCGACACTGCATACACATCTCTATGCTAAGAAACATACAAGTTTTAATGAGTGTTGCCATGATGCTATGGATTTCACCGATAACTTCAAGTTCCAAGATGGTTCTGGCCCTGAGGTGAAACCTAGAAATCAATGGGGTGATGACCAAAGTTCAGGGTCTAGCGCGCTGGTAAATCCAGACCAAATAGCCAACCTAGTGCTAAGGAGATTGGGACAGACCTATCGTCCACCCATGCAGCCACAACAACAGCAGCAGAGAATGAGGAGTATACTTCCTACAGGTCCTCATCTTTGTGGAGCATGTGGCGGTGACCATAAAACAGAGGACTGTAATACCTTTTCTCCTCTAGTCACAAACCAACCCACAAAAAAATGGTGCCAAGCCTGTGCTTGGAACTTTACTCATACCACACAGGATTGTACTCGCATTGCGAGAATGAGACAGGAACGTGAGCAGCCGAGGGGTGGAGTGGCTCCACAAATGTATCAACAATATACAAATTTTGAACGTAAGCCACCGATGACACAAGAACAAGCACGACCTGTTCTTGGTGCTCAACATCCTGCTCCAGGGACTGCTCCTGTGAGGGTTGTCGACTATGACAATTCAAATGTGTGTAGAGAATTGGTAAACCCAGGCTATGTGGAAGAAGAATACGCATCATATTCATCCAAAGAAAATATCTTTGAAAGTCCCGCATACCCAAGCCAAGCACTGGTGGAGAGTCAACCAGGGGAACAAAACTCTTTAATGTTGCTAGGCGGCTACCAACCTAGGACTCCAGGCCCCTCAGGTCAATGGCAGCCAAGGGAGTAGAGACCAAACCAATGGGCCCCTGTTATGAGTGTGGAGAACCCCATTGGGCTCGTGATTGTCCACATCGCTCAAGGCAAGCATCTAGGACAAATACAACAGTGCAACAATTTTCACCAATAGAAAGATATTGTCTGGGGTGTTGTGTCGAACACTTCCCGAAGGATTGTCTGTTGAAACCACATGAGGAAGGCACCTCCCAACCAAAGGTTTCACTTAACCTTGTAGGGGCAATTCCATCACCACCTTCATCTGAGAATGAGGATGTCGTGCCACTTAGAGTCATGACTCGATCACAGACACGAAACGCTGAAATACAAACTGATGAGACACCTCGAACTAGGGATGCAAAGACAAATCTAGTGGACAAGACCCTACAGTCCAGTAGAAAAAAAACCACTAGGAGAAAGAAGAACCGAAACAAACAAACTAAAAGTACATCCACTAGTTCTCAGGAGACCTCTAAACAAAACATACAGGATAAAACTTTTACATCCCAAGAAGTGCGTGAGGAACCTAAACCTGAGCCAAGTGCTAAACAAAATGAGGCTAGTACGACTGAGGATAGTTCTGGGGGTTCTGTTTTTTTGGATAAAGTGAATGAGACTCTAGAGGCCATCATTGATGCTCATAGAAGTCGCATTGCAGCCTTATCAGAGCTACCCAAAAAGCTTCAAGAATACCCAAACCCTCGTGAGGAGAAGATCAATCTAGCTGTTAATCAGCAAATCATTAGGGAAGCTCAGTCGATACTTGAGGGACCACCACCACCTATTCCTCGGGGCCCAACCTCTCTTAAGCCAACGTTAGAAACTATACCGGAAGTGTCATCAAGTAGGGAAATGAAAAGTGAGTTCATTTCACAAGCTCAAAGCGAAAGATCGGCACCAATTGACACTCCATTGAAAGAAGAAAGTCTACCATCACCTAGCCTTGTCTTCCCATGCAATGATGAAATTATTGATGCTAATGAGGACATGGCAAATGACATGTGGGCCGCAGTAAATGAGAAAATTAATGAGAACATGTCTTCTGTTAATTCGCCTCCATTCTCTGAGGTGGATTTTACCGGAGACTCGGAAAACAAATTTAGACGCCCAAGCATCCAGGAGGAAGGTCAAACAATTGTTTCTCCTAGAAGTAAGCATACAATGAAAACCTTACCGTCCTATCTGGGAGAATATGAGAACTGTTCTCAAACCTTGAGGATACCCTCCATGCATAAAAGGTTGACTAAGGAGAAAGATATGAGTATGGTGCAAGCTATTTTGTCTGCACCAGTGGCTTGTAACTTACCTTTGCACGAGTTGATAAAGCTTAAACCTGAGTTGTGGAATGATATTGCCACATGTTTGTCAGAGCAGGTATTGCTACAAAAGGGTCCCCATGAGTGTACAAAACACCCTGAGACAAAGCATGTAATGCCAGTTCCTATCAACAAAGTAGGAAAATTTTGTGAAGACGATCAGGGAAATGCTACCCTCCCATTGGAAGTGCGAAAAGTATCTTCAACTGCAATACTTGATAGTGGCGCAGGAGTGGGCATTGTGACAAAGTCCATTTGGGAAAAATGGGGCAAACCAGCTATTAGGAGTACCAGGATGCGCTTGCAGCTAGCAGATGGAAGCTTAGAACATCCCCTTGGGCTGCTTGAGAACATATTGGTCACCACATGTGGGATTGAATATGAGCATACCTTTGCAGTGGTGGATTTTGGAAAGCATCCAAACTATGAAGTGATATTGGGTAGACCATTCATGCGACAATTTCAAATGATTCAAGATTGGGGATACAATTACTTGTACCTCCGACATGATTCTGTCATCACAAGGGTCAACCTAAGGAATCACTCATATCGTGATGTAACAAGGTCTCCAATAGATGAGTTTGATTCTGCTTCATCTGAGGGCTCAAGAGTTACATTATCAGATGGGCGAGAAGATCTATGGATGTGTGGAGCCTCCTGTAGGGATTTCAACACTGAGAGACTTAAGGGTAATCGAAGTGTATCTGACGAGGCATACATTCCACAACCCTTCCCTGAGCATTTAATTGATCCATTAGAATGGAGTCATGTCCTTGCAACATTATCGACATGTGCTTTACCAAAGCCAATTCAATTTTGTGACTCAGATGGATATGATATTATTCCTCTACGAATGGTACAAACACGTGCCCTTCTAGATGATTTGTACTATAGGGATACATCCAAAACAACAGCTATGCATGTCGAGGAAGTCTCAGTAGAGGATTTGACACTCGAATCTGCTAATGATGCTGATAAGAAAGAGACACAAGCTCCAACACAAAGGATGTGGATAATTGATGAGTACTCAAGTGAGGGCCATGGCTGGCATGTTCCAACTAATCTAGTTGCTGCTCAAAGAAGGCCAGGCAAGAAGGAATTATCAATGTGGCTACCCAAAGATGCGTACAAACTTGTACCATCTAGTCCAGTGGCTAAGCCTCTTAAGAAGCACATCATTTCCAAGCCCAAACCTCGGATTGTTACTCGATGGGTCCCAAAACGGGTTCTTAAAGCACAAGGTTATTATGAGGGTGCAACAGCAATTTGGCTTCCAAAATGCCAAGGATTGCTAAAGGTAAAAGAGTGTTTCAAAAAGATTCCAAGAGTCACCCCTGATTGCCCATATCAGTGGGTGCAAAAGAAATCAACACAAATTCCCCAAGAAAGGAAAGGTGGCTGTGATAGCACTTACAAAACAACTTGTGTTGATCTTCCTAAAACATGTATTGAAACACCGGTTGTCCCGATTTCTCCTTGTTACATAATTCAACCATCAACTGGTGTACCTAAGACAAGTCCAAATGTGTCTCATTTGAGCATAGATTCTAGCATTTCATTGCCTAAATCCTCTTATCTTGCTCAAATTCCTCGACAATTGCTGAAATTCCCACCCAAGAAGGACATACCTAAAACCAAAGATAAGGCATTAGCACTATAAATAAAGCTCTTTGGTAGATCAATGTTTGAATAGTGTGGTTCCTTATGCCTTTTGAGAATTATGTTCTTTTTGACACGGACCCACCATCAGCGCAAGAGTAACTCATTGACTCCACAATAAGAACGACAAGCCAGGGCACTTTTCTCCCATTGGGTTTTTTTCCCTCGGCTATATTTGGTGATTGGCACCACTAACAAATTTTATTCTTTTGTTTTTTCTTTTGTTTGTTAATAAAACTTTGTGCAGAGATCTCAACTTAAGAAGAGCATCAGATACGCCCCTACAGTCCACCTATCGTGCACACAAATTAGGAAGGGGGGAGATATTCTATGCTTACAAAGATCAAGGAGGAGCAATCTGCACAAAATCAGCAATTAATCAAGGCAAACGAACAACATCAACAGGGCACTACAACAGGTGTATGCAAATCTTAATCTTTATTTCTTTATGTGCTCTTATCTTTCGAATATATGGTTTGCATGTACACAATATTGGCTGGTTTGAGTTTTTGGTTAGTAGTTAAAATAGGGTGAGTGCATTCTAGACTCTTAGAAGACTTAGTAAAAGATGTTTCTATCCAAAGACAGTGTAGGATATATACCAAGGGAGTATGCCAAGTACTTATGTCTTCAAGGTATATTAGTTATCCCTAGTGGTAGTTATCTCTTAGATATGAGCTAGGTGCTACGAGTAATAAAAATTTATGAAAATATAACCTACAAAAATATATATACAAGGTGAATTGCGACATGAAGTGTCTACCGCCATGCGAAGTGCTTGGTAGGACCTGGGGATGTCTCAGCACCTTGGGGCCGATGCCTTGGTTTCCATGGGGTGAACACTGATGTTTAGAAGCTTCAGAAGAAGAACTTTGAGGAATCTATCGCCTTGATAGATGTTGGTAGGACTCGGGGGTACACTATGGGCCCTCAAGACCGATGCCCTCATCTTCAGGGGGTACTCCTTAGGTCATAAAAGGAAAGAAAAAGGGTCTGTCGCCCTTGAGATACTTAGCGGTCTTTAGATTCTCTTGGCGGAGGTCTCTTGGCCATTGCTCGGGTCTCATGGGGATAGAAACTTAATCTTTATCACCTTCTATACACATATCAAAAAAGAAAAAAAAAAAACCAAGAGAAAGATCCAATCACCTTTGCTCATACTTAGGAGTAGGGTTGCCACTTAGGAGTAACTTACATACTGATAGGACATTGAGACTGCGGTCATAACCGGAGGTGTACAACGACACTTGCCTTTGCATAGCATTATCTACTACCTAAGTCTCACTTTGACTAGTTTTTACTCACCTCTTTTAGTACTCATTAAAACTTTAATCAGCCTTGCACTTTGTTGCTTGCAAATGAAGATCAATACCAGGACGCAACAAAAACGATACTTAGGGCTCTTGAAAAGAGTTCTACTTTGTAGATGAATGTGGGAGAGGGTTTGATAATAATCCCACATGGGGACTTATGGGAGTCCTAGAATTTTTGTATAAAAGGTGGCTCATTTGAGAGCTTAGGCACACTTTTGGGCTTAGTTCATGCAAGAGCTCCTTTGAGAGACCTACTCTCCCTCTTCTCCATAGAGGTGAAGACTCTTCTCTCACCCCATCTACATCATTGTATGAGGTAAATCTCTTCATTGAATCATTAGCAATGTCATGAGTCTTTCTCATCCTCTTCTCTAATCATTTTACTCTTATGCATGCTTTTAGTATTTCATTTTTGAGTACATGGATTGATTTGAAGCTTTCATGGAAGCTTGATGCTTGAATGTGTGCATGCTTGTAGGAAGATAGGAGTGGAGTGAGGTCTTTCTCTTTGCTTGAGTGCATAGTGATTGTATTCCTCTTGCTTGTATTTGTGAATGAAGGGGTGTGTAGGAATGAGGACAAGTTGAGCTTGTGTGTATGCTTAGTCTAGTGTCAAGTGATGGTAGCCATGAGCATTCTCTCCATTTGTGGATAAGCTCTTGTGCACCGGTACGGGAAAAAAGAGAACAACTAAATACTTAAAAAATAGAGAGAAAAAAAAATTTAAAAAATTTTAAAAAATAAAAAAATTTAAAAAAGAAAAAAAAATTTATTTGTTTCTTAAGAGTCCATAGTGTGTGCATATTTTTATTTTTTCATTTCTGTAATTTTTAGCATATTTAGTGTAATTTGCATTGTTTTAAATTTTTGTAATATATTAAAATATATATATATATATATATATATATATATAACAAAAACCAACAAAAGAAAAAAAAAGAAAAAGAAAAAGAAGAAAAAACAATTTTTATTTTGAAATCATTGTTTATCATTTAAAATTTTGCATAATTTAAGTAGCTTGCATTTTTTCTTTTTATTTTTTTAGAATTTTTGTACTTGCATGCATAATTAGTAGATTTATATTTTTTACAATTAGGCACGACATTTATTAGTTTAAAAAAAAAACAACAACACAAAAACCAAAACAAACAAAAACAAAAACACATAAAAAAACCAACAAAATTTGACCTTATGCACTTACGGTCAGGACGTCGTGTAGATTCTGCCATAGGACCTAGGGCACCTTCTAGAGTGCCTACGCAAGAAAGTGGGACCCAATCGGTAGGCAATTTGGCAGATATTGCTGAAACCCTATCTGAATCCCAATCCGATACCCTTTCCTCTAGAACAAATAGTTCATTGTCCATGGACAATCTAGGGCCATCAACTAGTCATCCCGTAACCCAAAATAGGACACCCTCGAGATCCTTTAATCCATTTGAGGCCGACACCATGGGGTTAACATTCAATGTGAGACTCCAATATGTCTACACTAATGCTCAAGGAGCTGAGATCTTTAGGGACCCACAACAACGGTACCTTGTTAAGATTGCCGACATATTCTCAGAACTTGATAGAGCACCTCTAGTCAATGACCAGGGTAACATGTATATGGGTGGAGATGGTGTTCGCTATGAAGTCACCTACCATCCAGAAAAGGTAGACAAATTAGGGGAGCTCTCTAAAACAGAGTTTTTAGACATATCACAACTTTCCAGAGCGAGGGAGTCTCGAGATGACTGGCTTATCGAGCCGGACATGCCTGGACCATCCAATGCCCAATCCTCAAAGCCATCCCTAGATGATTTACTTCTTGTAGATCTAAATTTGGACAAAGATAGGAAAGGCAAGAGTAAAATGGATCAGGGGGATGAAAGCCAATGGGAGTTTGTACGACAAATTCCTGTGACAAAGGTCTTACAGGATGACCCACTTCAAGAGGTCTATAAGGATTCGTTAGAGGGATACTATGCCACAACTAAATCGCCAGAGCTGGATCTTCCTCTAGCTTATGTAGTGGTAGTTGAGAAGTGTGCAGGACACATGCACAGAATAGTTGATAAATGGGCCAATGAATATCGAACGTTAGATTGGACAGAGATTAGGGAACTCACGTGGAAAGGACAACCATTATTCATGGAAGTGTTCTCAACACATACAGCCAAACCAGGAGAGACAGCCTTTCTTGGAGAAACTGTTGCTCCTCCCCTACGAGAGTTCACTAGAGAGGGACCTTCAACATCTAAGTGGACCACTGCTAGTAGCCCAACTCTAGCACCACGATATCGTCCTACACCAAATGTGCGACCACAGGTCACACCACCACAACAACATCTTTCCCACTATGACAATCGGATGAGAAGGGAGCCAACTAGGCCTCCTATAAGTGCACCTCTTGAAATGATGGTGACAAGATCTTTGGAAGGGTTTGGTGAGGCTGGTAATAGGGTACCCACACCAATTTTGGAAACATGTGGACCATCTTTCCAAAGAGAGGAACAATTCCCACTAAGGGTAAGAGGCCGTAGGCCCTATGATGAGTATTCACGACAAGTAAGACCATCAACTCTTCAGAAATTGGTAAAGAAATATGAAGGGTCGGGAGATCCATACGACCATGTAGCAGCTTTTAGGCAAGCAGTTCGAGCTGAGCAAGTTGCTGACAAGCATACTCAAATAGAAGGGTTTGGACTCACTCTTGAAGGAAAAGCCCTTGCTTGGTTTCAGGCATTAGAAGCTTCAGACAAAACTTCTTTAAGAGTTTTGGAAGAGAGATTCATTGCTGCTTTTTCCTTGATGGGAATTCAACATGACACGGTAGCACACATCTACTCTTTCAAGCAAGGTGAGAATGAGAGTGTTAGAGACTGTGTAAATAGAATGAAGCAGTACATTAATCGTTGCCCAGAAGATGAGAAGCCCGCCCAAAGTTGATTAATTTCTCTCTTCTTAAAAGGCCTCAAAAATTCGACACTGCATACACATCTCTATGCTAAGAAACATACAAGTTTCAATGAGTGTTGCCATGATGCTATGGATTTCACCGATAACTTCAAATTCCAGGATGGTTCTGGCCCTGAGGTGAAACCTAGAAATCAATGGGGTGATGACCAAAGTTCAGGGTCTAGCGCGCTAATAAATCCAGATCAGATAGCTAACCTAGTCCTACGGAGATTGGGACAGACTTATCGTCCACCCATGCAGCCACAACAACAGCAGCAGAGAATGAGGAGTGTACTTCCTACAGGTCCTCATCTTTGTGGAGCATGTGGCGGTGACCATAAAACAGAGGACTGTAATACCTTTTCTCCTCTAGTCACAAACCAACCCACGAAGAAGTGGTGCCAAGCCTGTGCTTGGAACTTTACTCATACCACACAGGATTGTACTCGCATTGCGAGAATGAGACAGGAACGTGAGCAGCCGAGGGGTGGAGTGGCTCCACAAATGTATCAACAGTATACTAGTTTTGAACGTAAGCCACCGATGACACAAGAACAAGCACGACCTGTTCTTGGTGCTCAACCTCCTGCTCCAGGGACTGCTCCTGTGAGGGTTGTCGACTATGACAATCCAAATGTGTGTAGAGACTTGGTAAACCCAGGCTATGTGGAAGAAGAATATGTATCATATTCATCCAAAGAAAATATCTTTGAAAGTCCCGCATACCCAAGCCTAGCACTGGAGACTCAACCAGGGGAACAAAACTCTTTAATGTTGCTAGGCGGCTACCAACCTAGGACTCCAGGCCCCTCAGGTCAATGGCAGCCAAGGAAAGTAGAGGCTAAACCAATGGGCCCCTGTTATGAGTGCGGAGGACCCCATTGGGCTCGTGATTGTCCACATCGCTCAAGGCAAGCATCTAGGTCCAATACAACAGTGCAACAGTTTCCACCAATAGAAAGATATTGTCTAGGGTGTTGTGTCGAACATTTCCCGAAGGATTGTCTGTTGAAACCACATGAGGAAGGCAACTCTCAACCAAAGGTTTCACTTAACCTTGTAGGGGCAATTCCATCACCACCTTCATCTGAGAATGAGGATGTCGTGCCACTTAGAGTCATGACTCGATCACAGACACGAAACGCTGAAATACAAACTGATGAGACACCTCGAACTAGGGATGCAAAGACAAATCTAGTGGACAAGACCCTACAGTCCAGTAGAAAAAAAAACACTAGGAGAAAGAAGAACCGAAACAAGCAAACTAAAAGTGCATCCACTTCTAGTTCTCAGGAGACCTCTAAACAAAACATACAGGATAAAACTTTTACATCCCAGGAAGTGCGTGAGGAACATCAACCTCAACCTGAGCCTAGTGTTAAACAAGATGAGGCTAGTACGACTGAGAATAGTTCTGGGGGTTCTGTTTTTGTGGATAAAGTGAATGAGACTCTAGAGGCCATCATTGATGCTCATAGAAGTCGCATTGCAGCCTTATCTGAGCTACCCAAAAAGCTTCAAGAATACCCAAACCCTCGTGAGGAGAAGATCAATCTAGCTGTACATCAGCAAATCATTAGGGAAGCTCAGTCGATACTTGAGGGACCACCACCACCTATTCCTCGGGGCCCAACCTCTCTTAAGCCAACATTAGAAACTATACCGGAAGTGTCATCAAGTAGGGAAATGAAAAGTGAGTTCATTTCACAAGCTCAAAGCGAAAGATCGGCACCAATTGACACTCCATTGGAAGAAGAAAGTCTACCATCACCTAGCCTGGTCTTCCCATGCAATGATGAAATTATTGATGCTAATGAGGACATGGCAAATGACATGTGGGCCGCTGTAAATGAGAAAATAAATGAAAACATGTCTTCTGTTAGTTCGCCTCCATTCTCTGAGGTGGATTTTACCAAAGATTCGGAAAACAATTTTGGACGCCCAAGCATTCAGGAGGAAGGTCAAACAATTGTTTCTCCTAGAAGTAAGCATACAATGAAAACCTTACCGTCCTATCTGGGAGAATATGAGAACTGTTCTCAAACCTTGAGGATACCCTCCATGCATAAAAGGTTGACTAAGGAGAAAGATATGAGTATGGTGCAAGCTATTTTGTCTGCACCAGTGGCTTGTAACTTACCTTTGCACGAGTTGATAAAGCTTAAACCTGAGTTGTGGAATGATATTGCCACATGTTTGTCAGAGCAGGTATTGCTACAAAAGGGTCCCCATGAGTGTACAATACACCCTGAGACAAAGCATGTAATGCCAGTTCCTATCAACAAAGTAGGAAAATTTTGTGAAGACGATCAGGGAAATGCTACCCTCCCATTGGAAGTGCGAAAAGTATCTTCAACTGCAATACTTGATAGTGGTGCAGGAGTAGGCATTGTGACAAGGTCCATTTGGGAAAAATGGGGCAAACCAGCTATTAGGAGTACCAGGATGCGCTTGCAGCTAGCAGATGGAAGCTTAGAACATCCCCTTGGGCTGCTTGAGAACATATTGGTCACCACATGTGGGATTGAATATGAGCATACCTTTGCAGTGGTGGATTTTGGAAAGCATCCAAACTATGAAGTGATATTGGGTAGACCATTCATGCGACAATTTCAAATGATTCAAGATTGGGGATACAACTACTTGTACCTCAGACATGATTCTGTCATCACAAGGGTCAACCTAAGGAATCACTCGTATCGTGATGTAACAAGGTCTCCAATAGATGAGTTTGATTCTGCTTCATCTGAGGGCTCAAGAGTTACATTGTCAGATGGGCGAGAAGATTTATGGATGTGTGGAGCCTCATGTAGGGATTTCAACACTGAGAGACTTAAGGGTAATCGAAGTGTATCAGACGAGGCATACATTCCACAACCCTTCCCTGAGCATTTAATTGATCCATTAGAATGGAGTCATGTCCTTGCAACATTATCGACATGTGCTTTACCAAAGCCAATTCAATTCTGTGACTCTGATGGATATGACATTATACCTATACGAATGGTACAACCACATAACCTTCGAGATGATTTGTACTATAGGAATGCATCCACAACAGCATTACATGTTAAGGAAGTCTCGGCTACTCCACGAGCTTTATCGTGTCAAAAGGGTAATGTTTCTACCTTACCCAACCCTCAATCAAAATCTGCTCTTAAAGCTCCAAAACAAATGATGTGGATAATTGATGAGTACTCAAGTGAGGGCCATGGCTGGCATGTTCCAACTACTCTAGTTGCTGCTCAAAGAAGGCCAGGTAAAAAGGAATTATCAATATGGCTACCCAAAGCTGCGTACAAACTGGTAACATCTAGTCCAGTTGCTAAGCCTCTTAAGAAGCACATCATTTCCAAGCCCAAACCTCGGATTGTTACTCGATGGGTACCAAAACGGGTTCTTAAAGCACAAGGTTATTATGAGGGTGCAACCGCAATTTGGCTTCCAAAATGCCATGGATTGCTAAAGGTAAAAGAGTGTTTCAGAAAGATGCCAAGAGCCTCCCTTAATTTTCCATATCAGTGGGTGCAAAAGAAATCAACACAAGTTCCCCAAGAAAGGAAAGGTGGCTGTGATAGCACTTACAAATCAACTTGTGTTGATCTTCCTAAAACATGTATTGAGACACCTGTTGTCCCTATTTCTCCATGTTACATAATTCAACCATCAACTGGTGTACTTAAGACCCATCCAACTTCACATGGGTCTCATTTGAGCATAGATTCTAGCATTTCAATGCCTAAATCCTCTTATCTTGTTCAAATTCCAAAACAATTGATAAAGTTCCCACCCAAGAAGGACATACCTAAAACCAAAGATAAGGCATTAACACTACAAATGAAGCTCTTTGGTAGATCAATGTTTGAATAGTGTGGTGCCTTACGCCTTTAAAGGATTATGTTCTTTTTGAGATAATCTCCACCATCAGCGCAAGAGTAACTCAGTGACTCCACAATAAGAACGACAAGCCAGGGCACTTTTCTCCCATTGGGTTTTTTCCCCTCGGCTATATTTGGTGATTGGCACCACTAACAAATTTTATTCTTTTGTTTGTTAATAAAACTTTGTGCAGAGATCTCAGCTTAAGAAGAGCATCAGATACGCCCCTACAGTCCACCTATCGTGCACACAAACTAGGAAGGGGGGAGATATGATACGCCTACAGGGATCAAGGAGAAGCAATCTGCACAAAATCAGCAATTATTCAAGGCAAACGAACAACATCAACAGGGCACTACAACAGGTGTATGCAAATCTTAATCTTTATTTCTTTAAGTGCTCTTATCTTTCGATATATGGTTTGCATGTACACAATATTGGCTGGTTTGAGTTTTTGATTTGTAGTTAAAATATGGTGAGTGCATTCTAGAGTCTTAGAAGACTTAGTAAAAGATATGTCTATCCAAAGACAGTGTAGGATATATACCAAGGGAGTATGCCAAGTACATATGTCTTCAAGGTATATTAGTTATCCCTAGTGGTAGCTATCTCTTAGATATGAGCTAGGTGCTAGGAGTAATAAAATTTATGAAAATATACCCTACAAAAATATATATATACAAAGTGAATTGCGACATGAAGTGTCTACCGCCATGCGAAGTGCTTGGTAGGACCTGGGGATGTCTCAGCACCTTGGGGCCGATGCCTTGGTTTCCATGGGGTGAACACTGATGTCTAAAAACTTCAGAAGAAGAACTTTGAGGAATCTATCGCCTTGATAGATGTTGGTAGGACTCGGGGGTACACTATGGGCCCTCAAGACCGATGCCCTCATCTTCAAGGGGTACTCCTTAGGTCATAAAAGAAAGAAAAAGGGTCTGTCGCCCTTGAGATACTTAGCGGTCTTTAGATTCTCTTGGCGGAGGTCTCTTGGCCATTGCTTGGGTCTCATGGGGATACAAACTTAATCTTTATCACCTTCTATACACATATCAAAAAAGAAAAAAAAAAAAAACCAAGAGAAAGCTCCAATCACCTTTGCTCATACTTAGGAGTAGGGTTGCCACTTAGGAGAAACTTCCATACTGATAGGACATTGAGACTGCGGTCATAACCGGAGGTGTACAAAGACACTTGCCTTTGCATAGCATTATTTACTACCTAAGTCTCACTTTGACTAGTTTTTACTCACCTCTTTTAGTACTCATTAAAACTTTAATCAGCCTTGCACTTGTATGCTCACGTGTGAAATTATTATTGCTGATTTTGCTTTTCTTTTCTTTTTATCAATAAAGGACTTTACTCGTATCAATTGTTTTTGTTGCAGCTCTTGCTACTACCGCGCTCGAGGACGTGCGCAAAATAGGAAGGGGGGAGTGTTGCTTGCAAATGAAGATCAATACCAGGACGCAACAAAAACGATACTTAGGGCTCTTGAAAAGAGTTCTACTTTGTAGATGAATGTGGGAGAGGGTTTGATAATAATCCCACATGGGGACTTATGGGAGTCCTAGAATTTTTGTATAAAAGGTGGCTCATTTGAGAGCTTAGGCACACTTTGGGCTTAGTTCATGCAAGAGCTCCTTTGAGAGACCTACTCTCCCTCTTCTCCATAGAGGTGAAGACTCTTCTCTCACCCCATCTACATCATTGTATGAGATAAATCTCTTCATTGAATCATTAGCAATGTCATGAGTCTTTCTCATCCTCTTCTCTAATCATTTTACTCTTATGCATGCTTTTAGTATTTCATTTTTGAGTACATGGATTGATTTGAAGCTTTCATGGAAGCTTGATGCTTGAATGTATGCATGCTTGTAGGAAGATAGGAGTGGAGTGAGGTCTTTCTCTTTACTTGAGTGCATAGTGATTGTATTCCTCTTGCTTGTATTTGTGAATGAATGGGTGTGTAGGAATGAGGACAAGTTGAGCTTGTGTGTATGCTTAGTCTAGTGTCAAGTGATGGTAGCCATGAGCATTCTCTCCTTTTGTGGATAAGCTCTTGTGCACCGGTACGGGTCGAATCCCTAGCTCCGAAAGGGATGCAAATCCCATTGGATTGAGCTTAGTGTGGATCGTACTCCTCTTACTACAAGAGAGAGAGTTTTCCGTCTCTCCACACTTGTATGCTCACGTGTGTAATTATTATTGCTGATTTTGCTTTTCTTTTCTTTTTATCAATAAAGGACTTTACTCGTATCAATTGTTTTTTGTTGCAGCTCTTGCTACTACCGCGCTTGAGGACGTGCGCAAAATAGGAAGGGGGGAGTGTTGCATGCAAATGAAGATCAATACAAGGATGCCGAGGATGCAACAAAAAAAAGATACTTAGGGCTCTTGAAAAGAGTTCCACTTTGTAGATGAATGTGGGAGAGGGTTTGATAATAATCCCACATGGGGACTTATGGGAGTCCTAGAATTTTTGTATAAAAGGTGGCTCATTTGAGAGCTTAGACACTTTGGGCTTAGTTCATGCAAGAGCTCCTTTGAGAGACCTACTCTCCCTCTTCTCCATAGAGGTGAAGACTCTTCTCTCACCCCATCTACATCATTGTATGAGGTAAACCTCTTCATTGAATCATTAGCAATGTCATGAGTCTTTCTCATCCTCTTCTCTAATCATTTTACTCTTATGCATGCTTTTAGTATTTCATTTTTGAGTACATGGATTGATTTGAAGCTTTCATGGAAGCTTGATGCTTGAATGTATGCATGCTTGTAGGAAGATAGGAGTGGAGTGAGGTCTTTCTCTTTGCTTGAGTGCATAGTGATTGTATTCCTCTTGCTTGTATTTGTGAATGAATGGGTGTGTAGGAATGAGGACAAGTTGAGCTTGTGTGTATGCTTAGTCTAGTGTCAAGTGATGGTAGCCATGAGCATTCTCTCCATTTGTGGATAAGCTCTTGTGCACCGGTACGGGTCGAATCCCTAGCTCCGAAAGGGATGCAAATCCCATTGGAGTGAGCTTAGTGTGGATCGTACTCCTCTTACTACAAGAGAGAGAGTTTTCCGTCTCTCCAAGCTTGGATTTGGATTTCCTTCCAAAATGCAAAATCCCCCTAAAAATGACCACTTTCCAAGTAGATGCAACAAACCCGCCCCCTTTACCCCACCTAATTTATAGATCATTTGTGATCATTATGGCCTTGTATGTGCTTTGATTGCATAGTTGGTGTGTTAGTAAAAACTACCCTATTTGAGTACCTGCAAGTTTTGCCAGGCATGTCAGGCCTATAATGGGAGAGAGAGAGAGAGAGAGAGAGCGGGGGGGAGAGGGGCCTCAGCTCTGTTTGGCGTGCCAAGTCCCCATGCGGGACGGCCCACAATCCACCCGCCAAGATCAAGGGCCAAGATTTGGCACATCATGAAGTAAACTCGGGTAACCCGAGTTTACTTTTGGACCTGAGTTTACTTCATATCGGGTCCAAAAGTAAATTTGGTTCACTTTATATCAGGCCCATGTTGCATCCATTTCATGGAACGCATATAGGTGCAATGGTAGGGTGTTGGGCTTGCAAACCTAGGGTGGTGAGATCGAAACTCGGGTGACGGGGTCGAGGGACGACAACCCGAGATCCGAGCTCACTTTTACACGAGTTTACTTCCACTTGAGTTTACTTTCGCGATGCGGCAAATCTTGGCCCTTGTTCTTGGCGGAGTGGATTGTGGGGGGTCGTAGATCCCACATGAAACCCAGCATGTGCCAATTAGAGCTCAGGGAGGGGGGGTAGAGAGAGTGTGTAAGTGTGTGTGCCTGTAAATTTCATTGATCAATCTCTCTCTCTCTCTCTCTCTCTCTCTCTCTCTCTCTCTCTCTCTCTCTCTCTCTCTCCCTCTTGATAGCCACATCTACTTGATCTGCTTTTAGATGTAATAACATAAATATTATGACATGTCATCACTAATTGTGTAAGGATAATTCACCAAGAAATCATATCAAAAGTACTTGAAAGAGTTTAATAGGGTACCCAAACCATCATACACCCTTTTCTCCTATAACCTAAAGTTTGAAACTTGAAAAGTTGAGTATTAAATTGTTGCTATTTATAGAATGCTAGTTAAGAGGGTACAGGTGACTCGTGTCATTACTCTTGAGAGAGAGAGAGAGAGAGAGCAGCAAATGAACTTTTAGCTGATAGAGAAGGTGGAGGCAGAGAGAGGCAAAGAGAGACAGCAAATGAACTTTTAACTGGGTAAATGAGGAAAAATTCACATAAATTCACAGAGGAAGGTTCATGCATGCGTAGTGTACGATAAAGGGGTGACTCCCATTTGAGAGAGAGAGAGAGAGAGAGAGAGAGAGAGAGAGACTCTTTTGTCTTTTGTCTTGTGCCCGAGAAAGTCAAGGGGAAAGCGCGATAAACATGAAGGATGGTGATGAGCAGGAGTCTAGCAGAGATGGGCTTAGAGCAGCAGCAGCATGCAGGGCTTCTGCTAATGTTGGTTGGGATGTGTGCAATTGTGGTCGTGGTGGGGTTGTGCGCAAGAGGTGGCTCACGGAAGCACACTGGGAGTGCAAAAAATGGGAGGTATAGTGGGAGTGCAAAAAAAGGGGGAGGAGCTGATGCTGCTGTTACATCTTCATCTTTTTGGGGGAGTGGAGGAGGGGGAGGAGGAGGGGGAGGAGGAGGGGGCTATGGTGGTGGAGGCGGTAGTGGTGGCGGAGGAGGTTGCAGTGGTGGGGTGGTGGTTGCGGTGGTGGCTAGTATTTTGCATGAACATGTATAAATGTATGTATGTGCTACATATAAGTGGCGGCTAGTATTTTGCATGAACATGTATAAATGTATGTATGTGCTACATATAGGTGCTTATAAGTGCTATGAAACCAACCCCATGTAAAATACAGGTTTTATAACTATTATAGGCAAAATTTATTCCTTCAATGTAAGGGCTCACTGTAATTTTTATTCAATGTGGCCTCATATGTGCTTTGGTTGCTCTGAATGCATAGCCTTCTCCCACTTAAGGTTGTCATCATGTAACATAGCTTCTTTGGAACATGAAGACTCTTCACAATCTGTCAACATGACATAATCCATTGTTGTTGGAACATATCTGTCTAGACGATGTGTCACCCTTGTAGGCCTTCTTAACACTGGCTGTTCAATGCTTTCATTGTGGTCCACTCCATCATGATTTACAATGGGAGGATTTCTAGCTTGCATACCTTGTGCTTGTTGCCCAACATTAGGTGCATTTGGCACTCTATTATGCACAATTCCATGTTCTTGTATCACCACTCTACGTATCTCAACTATAGGTGTAGGCGTCTTATGCATCTTGTCTTCATTGAAGATAACATCATGGCTGCGTATAATCTTTCTAGCCTCTGGATCCCACAAACGGTATCCCATCTCGCCAGAAATGCCATAACGAAGAAATATGCACTTCCTTGACTTTGGGTCAAAAGCTTGTTCCACATCTCTTAGGTACGTGGCAAAACGCTTCACAGTCAAAAACACGAAGATGCCCATAAGATGGAGGTTTGCCAGACCATAGCTCCTCTCTTAATGGGCATCTTCCTTCCACCCCTCTTAATGGGCATCTTCCTTCCACCCCTCTTAAGCCCTTCTTTTTTATTGATTATAATCTGGAGAAGGGCTCCAGAGGGGTGGAAGCTAATGCACAAGTGTGGTCATATGTCACCACACAATAATATTTGCCACACTCTTTTTGGCTTGAGGCTGTTATGTGTGCTACCTATGTGCTGAACATGTGTCCCACCAAAGCATTGCAGTCTATCACTCGGTATGAGGCTTGGCATGGCAAGAAGCCTTCCGTTTCGCATTTGCGTGTTTTTGGTTGCTTGGCCTATGCTCTTGTGCCGCAGCAACATTGCAGGAAATTGGATGATAAGGCATACAGAGATAAATTATTATCTAACATGCTACCCCTAGCGGAGCATTATTTGTTGTATATATTCCATTCAATGTGATTACCAAGATGGCAAACACCCAGCTGCATGCTTGTGTGAGAGAGAGTTAGACACAACATGAGAGAGGTCTCTTGTAAAGCTTGCCCCTATTGAAAGGTGCATTGTATCACCTCCAATTGAGCAATATAGTGGTTTTCTCCCTATTGTCTCTCTCTTGGTTTGTTTGTAGTGCGAAAAATAAGAACAAGAGTGTGTTGTCTTGAAGTGTGTGTTTCCACCAATGTGCTAGTGGTGCCTCTGTGATATTGAAGTGGTGTTTAGCTGTGCAGATGGTGTACTATAGAGGAGTGTGTTCTCTCCATCCACGCCTTATAGTGTTTGGTGCCCCCCACTGAGGAGCACTTTGGCTCTTTCGATTAAGTTTCCCTGCGAGTCAGACTCAATCCTTGTCGGTGATGGCCTTATTGTATTCGGAGTTTCATGACAATTCGGGTGAGGATATTAGCAAATTCTTGGAGAAGTGGGAGGTGGCTTGCATTAGCAACCATACTGAAGACCCCGCTTTGACATTATGACTTTTGCAGATTTGTCTCCAAAGAGATGCAAGGACTTGGCTGCGGGATTATGAAGCGGATCAGTGAATGGTAGTGATTCCCATACCAATTACTACAAACAGGATCAAGGAAGCTTTGCTTACAGCCTTTCCCATAATTCATGTTCTTTCCAAAGTCCATTATGGAAAAATTATGGTCGTACTCTATGCCAGAAAATTTAATAGTGACATTTTCTAGTAGTCTTATAGGATTTTCAAGGCGTTTTTCTGGTAGATGTTAACTCATATGTGTTCATCTTAAGGCTGGTGATCCCCATGATTTCCATATGGATTTTGTCGCTATACTACCCCCACCCTACTATCTAGAATAGCTATAGATCTCACTTTGCTAATCTGTGCCAACACTCGAGTAGTATTATCTTCATCACCCTCACTATATTTTTTGACTTTGTTAATTGGTATTGGAGTTAACCACCTTGGCTCTTTCAATACGTATTTTAGTCCTAATGATCTCCCTTTTGGTTCTTGCCTTTTCAAACAAAATGCGACCTCATCCCATAACTCTAGTTTTGACCTTCAACACGTCAGTCAATGGGGAAAGGGTACATAATACTGGTGCATGCAAGTTTGGTGTATCCTTCTCTTTTGGAAGCATATTTTGCATTGATGGTACTTGCATGACTTGGGAATGATTCTCATATTCCTCTAAGTAGGATAGCATTGTCCTACTGGCGTTAGCTTACGAGGTGTTGAAACTATAGTTTGCCCATCCTCTGGCAAAGATGCAATGTTAACCCATGAAATCCAACATAGAAAGAGGTGGAGATTGGATAGAAAATATCTCTCTCTAGCATTCCTCCATACCAATTCCCACATCTCAATAACCAACTCTTCCTCTAATTCTTGTATTTCATCCCCAAAGTCAACTATAGTCAATGGATCTCAGCATTGAATATATACATTTTAGCTAATCATATCTTGAATGGAATGATTATGTATATTTCGGACCACATTAAATGGAATGATTATGTGTAAAGTGCACGATCTCAGGTAAATAAAAGTTTGGGGTCACCCTTCAAAAATGAGCCCTAGTGTACGTACACACACACAATCAAAACATACACAGCATTGAATCATACAAAAAAACATCCCCCACATATCCGATATCATCCAATAGTAGCAAAGTTTTACCGGATTTTTCAAAAATCCGAACACTTAGTAAAATTCACATATTTGGCTAGGAATCGCACACACACACACACACACACACACACACACACATCATGGCAAAGAAAAGAAAGCCAAGTGAGCCGAAAGATGCAAGGGCACGGCGTACGTGTTGAAATATACAAGTGAAAAGGGTGTGTGTGGGAACAAGCTCTTGGATAGAGGCTGTAAAAGAGGAGATGTAATTGTGAAAGAATCTGTGAAAAGGTTAGAAGAATCTACTGGGAGAGAATAATGGGTAGCATGAGGGAATTTAGGAGTGTGGAGATATTCTGGGAGATATTCAGGGAAAAGAGAAGAGGTGGAGAGAATCAGGCAAAAGGTGGAGATATTCTGGGAGTGAATCATGGAGAAATCAAGGGGATTTGATGCTTGATGTAAACACTATAAATTGAGGCATAGCCCTAATGAGAATTTGCTGGTTTTTGAGTATCCATGCCTACATTAATCTATGTGCTAATTATTCACTAATTACGTCTTAATCACTTGCTAATCACTTTGTTAATTATGTTGATTCTAGTGTTTGATCCACCATAGCTCATCATTTAGCTCAAATTTCAACATGGTATCAGAGCCATGCGTAGAATCAACCAGATTTATGAGCCCATTAGTGAATTAATCAGGATTAGTAAGTAATTAGCAAAAAAAATCAGTTTTTAGTGAGTTTTCACTCTTCCCCTTCACCCCCAGCCAGTGGAGGACTCTATTCTTCATGCACAGTCAACATTAGGCCTTGCCCTCTTAACACAAGATAGCCAACACATCTAGCTACAAGCACATCAAACGACGCAGCAAAACGCGAAAGCGTTGAGGAGAAATCGGCGTTTCTTTCAGCGCTATTTTTTTTGAGTAAAATGCAGATCTACACTCCATCAGTTCAAATTGCTTCAATTCCTCTTAGCCCAAGGGGTAATCAAGCATGCTCTACAAGCTGGTGAAGACAGAAATCAATCATCAAGTCTACAGAGAGATCAAAGCTCTTCATCAAATCTGCAGGTGACTTTGGTAAAATAGAGATTAAGCTTTCATTATTTGGTCAAATCTTGTGTTTCTTGGCTTAATCCTCTACTAGACTCATTGCTATTGATGCCTTTGAAAGCATTTGAGCTCATTTGAAGTGGAAGGCACCAGATCTGAGCTCCCCGCATACTCTATTTTCTGCATACAAACCAGAGCATTAATTTGCTAATCAGTGATTAATCAGTGCTAATCACTGTACTTTGGTGCAATTGAGGGTTCAAATTAACCATTAGGTATCTGATACAGATCCCTAAAGCTTCAGATTGCAAATCGAAGTTGGTTTGATACTCCAACCATCCCGTACAAATTGGTTACTCTCAATTTAATGTAATTTCTGGTGATTTTATGCTGATAAAATTATTGTAATCATCTATTAAACACCAGATTAAGTTGTAAAAGGGTAGACACTACCCTTGAATCTTGAATTTGGATCAAGAGGTAAGACCCCCTTCACATCACCATGAATTCAGCACAGGAAATAGCCAAATTTAATGGGGAACAGTTTTATACATGGCAGACAAAAACCATGTATTTGCTGATGAGGAAAAATCTGTGGGGATTAGTTGAAGGGAGAGATGAATGCCCAGAGAGAGGGGAAAATGAGTGGAAGAGTAGGAATGAAAAAGCATTGGGGCTTATTGCACTCAGTTTAAATGATGAGATCATTCATCATATCACAGGGATACAGTGGGCAAAAGATGCATGGGATGAACTCAATAAATTATTTGGTACACAAGCAAAAAATTCCAAGATAAATCTATTAATGCAATTTTACAAATTGGACATGAAGGAAAGTGAACCTTTAATCACACACTTGAACAAATATAAAAGCATTAAGCAACAGCTGGCAGCTATTGGCAAAAAGGTAGAAGATGATGAAGCATTAGCTGTACTTTTGAAGAGTGTGGACAAAGGAGATTATGAAAACATTGTAGCAACACTAAAGAATGTACCTGAACTGAAGATACACGAGATAGAAGCAGCTCTACTGGAGTAAGAGAGCAGAGGCAAAGAAAAGAAAGAGCTCGACTCAACAGCAGGAGAGGAAAAAGCATTCTTCACCCGAGGAGGATTCTCTCGAGGACGAGGACGAGGACGAGGAAGAGGCAGAGTAGGAGGGAGGACCTTCACTTGCCACAAATGTGGAAAGCCAGGACACATGGCGAGAGACTGCTACAGCAAACCCAGTGAAGAAGGAACGACATCGGCAAACTTCATGGAGGCTCCAAGAGAAGTGGAGTCGGATCATCTTTTCTGAGAGAGAGAGAGAGAGAGAGAGAACCCACAACCCAATGTAACCTGCCCCAATAAAGTAAAACCACCTCTGAGCCACCGATGATGTAGGCCAAGTGGTAGATGTATGTGTGAGCACTTTAGTCAAGGTCACGGGCACTTATAGTAGCCTTGGACACATAGAGAGAGAGAGTGTCAAGGACTATGGAGTTTAGGGACTTGAGGCACTGGTCGCGGGCTATCAAGTAAGAGGGAAACTTGATACAGGGTCCAGGTGTGTTAGGATTATTCACTTGAGGGGAGGTGTTGAAATATACAAGTGAAAAGGGTGTGTGTGGGAACAAGCTCTTGGATAGAGGCTGTAAAAGAGGAGATGTAATTGTGAAAGAATCTGTGAAAAGGTTAGAAGAATCTACTGGGAGAGAATAATGGGTAGCATGAGGGAATTTAGGAGTGTGGAGATATTCTGGGAGATATTCAGGGAAAAGAGAAGAGGTGGAGAGAATCAGGCAAAAGGTGGAGATATTCTGGGAGTGAATCATGGAGAAATCAAGGGGATTTGATGCTTGATGTAAACACTATAAATTGAGGCATAGCCCTAATGAGAATTTGCTGGTTTTTGAGTATCCATGCCTACATTAATCTATGTGCTAATTATTCACTAATTACGTCTTAATCACTTGCTAATCACTTTGTTAATTATGTTGATTCTAGTGTTTGATCCACCATAGCTCATCATTTAGCTCAAATTTCAACAGTACGGAGCTGCCTAATCCGATACAAGAGTAGTCGGAAGAAGAGCACCAACAGGATGTAGTACCATTGAAACCACTATACAAATTTCAGCTGGACCATTTCACCGCCCGCTAACTGGAACTACTCATTGCCCGCAATGCTAGCGTGGCTAGTAGAGGAACATTCATGGATGCTCAAGGGAGAGAGGTTATGGTCATCATACCAACCACTCAATTCTTCAAGTTACACACACTGGACCACCCCAATGCACCCTTCCTATGGGAGAGTTTGTGCCTAGAGGGCTACTTCACACTGCCACCATGGGGGCCAGATTTGCAAAGGGCTTGGGAAGATTTCTCAACCATGGATAATCATGGTTGGTGCACAGTCACCAATTTCCAAGGCGAATAGGAAAGATTTCAAATAACAAGAGAACTGGTCAGGGAAGCACTTAATCTCCCAAGATCAGAAGTCATTTTCAACGGACAGAGCACCATCAACAGAGGAACATTTAATGTGCTCACTAGAAAAGGAACCCAGATTGGATTAGCTGAGGCATGATGCCATATAAATAATGCCTCCACTTTCGTAAAGCGTAAATAATGGCATAGAGCTCCCTCTCATAGACAGAATAATTCTGTTGAGCCCTATCCAGTTTCTTGCTTTCAAAAGCTATAGGTCTTCCCTCTTGGAGAAAAACTGCACCAATAGCCTTATCTCTAGCATCAATCTCTACCACATAAGACTTGAGTGGGTCGACAATAGCTAGTATAGGGGCAGTTGCCAAAGCTACCTTGAGCTTCATAAAACTACGCTCCTGGTCATCACCCCAGTGAAAGGTCTTATCTTGTGCTTTGAGATGATCCGTTCATAAGGACAGCAAGCTTGGCATATTCACGGACATACTTCCGATAGAAGCCTGCCATGCCTAAGAAAATTTGAAGTTCTTCTACCATAGTAGGATGGGGCCATCAAAGAATAGCATCGACCTTGTCAATGTCCATCTTGATGTGCCTGAATAAGAGATTACACGACCAAGACCATTCCATGCATATTTTACACAACATGGCTCGACATAACAACATATGTAATCCTAGTAACAGGCTTGGGATAGTTTCAACACCTCCTTAGCTAACCCCAGTAGGACAATGCTATCTTTTGGTTCAATTTTATATACAATCTTATACATAATCATTCCATTCAATGTGGTCCGATGTCCCTGGGCCCCCACAGCAACTTTAACTTTAAAACTTTAATTTTTACCCAAAAAGAGTTCGTTTGCTCTAAAATGCCCATCTAGCCTTGATTCCATGGATTTAGCACATTGTGTTATTGCAAATTGAACAAAAAGTTATGGAAAGCTTCAGTGTCTAGAAGACTCAATTTATTGTTGTGGAGGATATTGCACCACAAATTGCCTATCAAGGAGCTTGCCAGATGGGGGGAAGGTAATCCCATCATGTGCCCTTGTGCAAAAGTGGGAAGGAATCATTAAGGCATTCTTTTTGGGATTGCAAAGTAGTACATCATGTATGGAAAAAGGTGGAGAAGTTCCTATCCCAATGTGGAGTACTTGATAAAATTAATTGGAGGCAGGCACTACTTGGCATGAGGGTCTAGCTTCCCCCCATATTACATGGTATGTACGACTAGGGCTCATTTTTGAAGGGTGACCCCAAACTTTTATTTACCTACTATGTAAAAGTCACCCCGTAACTTTTGATATACCCCCTTGTCAATTGCACAGTTCACCATCATGAGAAAGAGGTTTGAGCCAAACAAGAATTTTGAAGCCTGCACCAGAGATAAAATCTCATAGAGTTGAAATGTCCTCAAATCTAAAACATAGTTAGGCCATGCAATGATAACACGTGAACCAAAAAAAGACCTATAGGGACTTCATATGTTCATACTTGGTGCCAAAGCTCAAAACAGCACAAACCATAATGGATTGGGCTCTCTATTCAACCACATTCTTTATAGCGTAGTAAGAAAAGAGAGAGATCTCCAAAAATGGGGGGGAAATGCAATGCCATTGGAAAGAAAACAAAGTAAATAGTATGACCTCATATACTCATGACAAATCTACACATTCCCTTCCACCCTACAACTAACCTTGTATTCCTGGACAGAGTAACCACGAAGCATTTCAGCCCCCAAAACATTTTGTGTGTGTGTGTGTGTGTGTGCACCTATCCATGGGTGAAAAGTTTTGGCATTTAAAACCTCATTTTGACATGCATACATACTTCCTCACCCATGGATAAGTGCATACTGAAACATCACACTGAAACGCCTACATACATACATAAACACACACACACACACACATAAACATACACATACAGACACACTTGCTTACTTGCTGGCTTACTTACCTACTTACCTACTTATTTACCTACCTACTTACTTACTTACGTACCTACCTACCTACCTACTTACTTGCAACTTCCGAACTTGTGTATGTATGCACTTACGTACATACCTATCCACCTACCTACCTACCTACCTATCTACATATGTATGTATGTACCTACATACATGAATACATACATGTGTGTGTGAGCATGCCTAAGTTTATATGTGTGTAGATATATTTGTGTGTGTATGTAAGTTGTATGTACGTGTAGATATATTTGTGTGTGTATGTAAGTTGTATGTACGTGTATCACTGAAACGTTACACATTTCAATGTTTCACCAAAACGTTTCAGGAAAGAAAGGTTTCATGTCAAAAAAGGGACTGAAACGCATTTCGTGGTTATGCTAATTCCTGTCCAGGTACAATTAACCCTTGTAGAATTTCATAAGGCAGACATCTCTCTCTCTCATGCACGCACACACACACACTGTTGTACGCAGAAAATACACAAAGAGGCGATAACTGCTTTTTTAATTCATTAATTTGATTACATTTTTATAACCCACTAAGGGGTGTGATTCTTATTTGTGTCTCTTCATATCTATGGGCGGACAAGAGCATTGTCCTCCAACATCCCCCCTCAATGTGAATGTCCGCATATTGGGAAGGAGTCTTTTATTACAGTGATTTATTTGCGGTACAAGTGCAAATTCTAAAATGTGCTATATGCGACTACAAATAACCCATGAGTTCTGTTTTTGTGTTACCCCGAAAGGCAACGGTGCATGAGTACAGTACTAGTAACGCATGATGTTGATGAAGCTTGAGCTAGCCGGGATCGATGACATGATTGCCTTCTATTGCGTGAAGCACAGTCTTCTTCTTCGTCATCCAGGCTTGTTGCTTCATCCGCCACTTCATCTTCACACATGGCTTCATCTTCATCTCAAGCATGTGGCAATTTTTGCGACCTTGTACTACATGTGGTTTTTCCCCCCTCAAGGGAGAGAAAATTGGCATCGGAGGTGCGACAGTGAATTTGAAGGAGGTTGCGCTAACCACATTAAGCTCTCCGGGCTCGATGGAGAAGTTATCGTTGGAGAGGGTGATAGCACTTTGAGCATATGATGAGGTGAAAGTGACTTCATCATGAGGAGTGGGTTCAAGGGTCATGGGTGGCGAGGTATCAATGCTTATGGCAGTGGATGCATTGTCAATTAGAGTAGGAGCATTGACATTAAGTTCTTCTTCTTCATGAAAGAATAAATGTAAAGCATTTACCATATTTTCAAAAGAGGTTTTCTCATCTAGGTTGAAGGAAGAAGGCACCTCATCATCAGCAACAACACGATCGTGACTCCCACTTGCATCATTCCTCGATCTCCCGTGGGCTAACCCACCTATCATCGAGCCTTCATGCAGATGCGAGCCCACCATCCATGCTTTTGTAAAGAATTCACAGCACTAATTGAGAATTGTGGCTTGATAGTGTTGGCGTGGGCAGGAAGAGGCATCATCCGGCGAAGGCAGGGTAGGCTAGGAGACCTCCCATTGGCTCCCACATTGCCATTTCTTGGCTAGAGGGAGAAGAGGAGAGGCTATGTTTCTGTATTCTGCAGGGGCTTGGCCTGAGAGGGCCGCATCAGGCTATGAGGGCCGACGCGTGATACCATGTAGAATTTCATAAGGCAGACATCTCTCTCTCATGCATGCACACACACACACACACACAGTTATACGCAGAGAATACACAAAGAGGTGATAACTACTTTTTAATTCATTAATTTGATTACATTTTTATAACCCACTAAGGGGTGTGATATCAAAGGGTGTGATTCTTATTTGTGTCTCTTCATATCTATGGGCGGACAAGAGCATTGTCCTCCAACAACCCTGAGAGTGTGAATTAAAAAGGAGCCATCCATGATCTCTCACCACTCAACGCTCTATGTCTATTAGCCTGTGCTACTCACTCTAACCTCTCATGTCAAATCCAAACTATGAATGAAAGTTCTTAAAGCAAGCATTCTAAAATTTAAAGCAAGCACTCTCGATGTCAAATCCGAACTATGAATCAAAGTTCTTAAAGCAAGCACTCTCGATGCCTCCAACGTGTTGCAAAACAAGGAGCTGCTCTATGCCGCAACAGTGAAGAAGCGTGCTACAAAAGTGTGTAGAGATGAGAGAAAAGTAAGAAAGTATCAAGAGTAAGAGGCTGAGATTGCTCCGAGCCCTATATGGAGTTTAATAACTGGCACATCTCACAATACAAACACTTTAGTCTGACAGAGAGCGGGTACAATGCCTTATTTAGGCTCCACTGGCAGCAAGACAGTAGCTTTCTGCACAAACTTGAGCTTTTGTTTGGGATCCTGTTGAGATATGTACCTTACTAAAATATACACAAGAGGTAGTGCATACATGCTAGGCTTGAAAGTCCCAACATAGTCCCCTCACTGCCAAGTTGGTAATTTACTCAACGTGGGTTTGGAGCCACAGAAAAACATTATTCCTTAAGCCCCATGACTCTAAGTGCAGATCTGTGTTAGCAATAACACACACAAATACTTATTCATAAGGAAACTTCTTTGGATGGACAGCTATGATGACCAACAATTCGATGACACAAACGAAGAAAACATCGCAAAACTGTCATCTACTGCTAATGGAAACATATTCTGAAGACACAATTCTAGCTTTTCCTCAGCATCAACCAAATCTTCATTGGAGTCGTCTTCAGTCAGGGTAGTACATTCTTCTATTTGTTGCTTGGCCATCTTTTTGAAGCATCCATTCTTGGTATGAGCATGCTTCTTGCAGAACATGCACTCACTGGTTCCCCTTTGCCCTTGGTTTGATAAAGAAAGCACCCTTGCACTCGGTCAGTCATAGTGTCGGAAGTCCCCTGTGTCTCAACATAGATTGAGGGTGTTTTGTGAGAGTGGGCAACGGAAGCGAACACACACGCACACCTCTAGAGAGAGAACACAAAATGCTAGAGACAGGAAGCCAATGAGAAAGTGAATACAAAAGTGGCCATGGATGCCTATTTATAACCTCGAGATATGACCAACAGACTGCCTGAGAGGAGTGACCGTCAAATTTACAGAGTAAATTGGAATGCAATTTTAATGGTTGGATTTCTTCCGATCCTTTGTACAACCCTCATTACACTTTATTTTCTTGTGGATCAAAAAAAAATAGCTCAACAAATAAATGTCATCATAAGTGAGGGGTCACATGGCAGGTTTGGACCCCTAAATGTGCATGTGAGTGAATGCATGGATGCAATAGGTGGATCTACTCTGGAAAAAAAGGGAGGACCCCTGGAAAAAAAACCCCAAAGAGAGAAAAAGGCCAAAAATGTGATGCTAGCCCAACAAGAAGATGAACTATTCCGCTAACACTTCCTCTCAGATCCTGGTGGTGAGAAAACTCCAAGAGTGGACAAGTGGTCCAACAACATGCTCTATAGTACAGCTTTTGTGAAGATGTCTACTACATTATCCTTAGTAGGACAATAGGATAAATGAAGATTGCCTTAAAGAATCTGCTCCCTACTCATTGATGTCATGACAATGCACCTTAATATGCCTTGTCCGAGCATGAAAAACAAGATTTTTGACAATCGCTATGCGACTCTGATTATCGCACCAAATAAGTGTTGCAGAAGGCTGAGGAGAGCACAACTCTTGAGTAAACTACGAAGCCAAACCGCCTCAGTTGTGGTAGAACAAGCTGCATGATATTCTACCTCTGTAGAAGATAAAGCAACAGTAGGTTGCCTTTTACTCCCCTAGAAATGGTGCCAGACCCAACTGTAAAACAATAACCTCTGGTCGATCGTCGGTTGTCAATGTCACCAGCCTAATCAGAATCTAAATATCCAACCAAACGATCCCCTCTTTTATATAAGATACCACAATGTGAAGTGGCATTCAAATACCTCAAAATGCGCTAGCGCCGATTTACAGATGGGATAACCTGGGGTTAGATGAAAGAGAACTCAAAACACCAACACTAAAGAAAATGTCCAACCTGAAATGAGTAATTCAAATAAGAGAGTCGACAATCTGCCTATACAAAACATTGTCGCAGAGTGGTGAAGCATCGTATGCCAAAATCTTGGCATTGAGGTCCATCAAAGAAGAAATAGGACGAGAACCAATCATCCCAAACCGTTGAAGAATCTTCATGCAATACTTATGCTAAGAAAGAGATATGCTCTGAGGAGTCTGCCAAACTTCAAAGCCTAAAAATAAGTGCAACAAACCGAGGTGGGTCATCTCAAAAGCACAACAGAGATCAGCCACAATGATAAGTTTAATCCTGCTCTTATCCTGTAATGATTAAGTCATCTACGTACACAATAATAATGACAATAAAACCATCCTCAATGAAAGTGTAAAGAGTAGATCTACAAAAGACTGTCGAGACCAATCTTCAAAACGAAGATGTCAATCCGCTAATACCAAGCGCAATGAGCTTGCTTGAATCCATATAAAGCTTTACAAAGCTGATAAACCATTCTCTCCTTACCTGCAATAACAAAACCAGGAGGCTGCTCAGCATAAACCTCCTCTTGGAGATCACTGTTGAGAAAGGCAGACTTCACATCCATATAGGCCACCCATGATGGGCAACTAGAGCCATGACAGTCCTGATGGTTGTGATCCGGGCTATAGGAGATGTCTCATCGAAGTCGCATCAACTCTCTGGGAGTAGCCCTTGACAACAAGGCGCACTTTGTGTCTATCTAGAGTACCATCAGCATGATACTTGGCCTTGTAGACCCAACGGACTCCGATTACCTTGCGCTTGTGTGGCTTCCGAAGAATTCATAGGGTGCTCGTCGAAGATAACATCACGACTGACGGTGAGCTTACCACCACCTACAAGATCCCAAAGTAGGTAGACTTTGGACACGGAGTTGTATCCAAGAAAAAATGTGCGGAATGGACTTAGATTCCAACTTAGAGCAATGCTCTTTAGGCACATGTACATAAACTTGACAACCAAAAACTCGGAGATGAGCACAAGAGGGCTTAGGGGAGTTTTACTAGGTAGAGTTGATGTAGGCAAGCGGTTCAATATGTGAACTGTTGTAGCAGATGCCTTAGCCTAGAACTTTTTTAACCAGCCACTATGGTTAAGTGTAAGATTCCTTCCCAGCCTCTCAAAATGTCCAGCATATTTCCCTGTAATCAATACCCTCTTCAGAAATATAAGAGATCTTGTCTCTGACTGTTTTGGCATAGAGAGAGAAAATATTCTAGAGAGAGAATATTCAATTTTTAAATAATTCTGGATAAAAAAATATCTCATATAATTAAGATGAATTCCCCTGAAACAGAAATTCAAAAAGAACTTTCCAATGTGCAATTGGAATTAATTGAAAATGGGTATAAAGGACCTTAGCCTAAGGGTCTAGAATTTCAAAAATTTTAGATTATGGTCCAATTAAGGTTCCTATGGACCAATTGGATCAATCCATGTGTAGGGAGGAGATAAATCCAATTTTGTAAAAGAAGATACCCAAAAATGAGTAAATGCTCACATAAGATGAAGAGTTGACTATGTACAAGGTTTATTAGTAAGAAACTATGAGCAATATTAAAAATATGAGATATTTTGGGTATAATGATTCCATTTTGACACCTATGTAAGGAAGGTGAGTCCCTTCAATGCTCACATAAGGTGAAGAGTTGAAAATATACAAGGCTTATTTTAGTAAAAAACTATGAGCAATATTAAAAATATGAGATATTTTGGGTATAATGATTTCATTTTGACACATATGTAAGGAAGGGGAGTCCCTTCAATGCTCACATAAGATGAAGAGTTGAAAATGTACAACCTTCAATGCTCACATAAGGTGAAGAGTTGAAAATATACAAGGCTTATTAGTAAAAAACTATAAGCAATATTAAAAATATGAGATATTTTGGGTATAATGATTTCATTTTGACACATATGTAAGGAAGGGGAGTCCCTTCAATGCTCACATAAGATGAAGAGTTAAAAATGTACAAGGTTTAATAGTAAAAAAATATGAGTAATATAAAAATATGAGTAAAAAAATATGAGTAATATAAAAATATGAGATATTTTGAGTGTAAGGATTCCATTTTTGACACATCAGTAAGGAAAAGGAGGGCCTTCAATGAGGCACCTAAATCACATGCTTGAATGAGTTTTAAACTCATAAAAATTGAGCTCCTAACCAAACAAACTGATTCTAGAATTTTCCAAGTCAGTTTGGTCACTTTTTGACCATTTTTAGGTCAGTTAAGCTAACTTTTTGGAACTAGACTTGAATGAGGAGAGAGGAGAGATATTAAAAATATGAGATATTTTGGGTATAATGATTTCATTTTGACACATATGTAAGGAAGGGGAGTCCCTTCAATGCTCACATAAGATGAAGAGTTGAAAATGTACAAGGTTTAATAGTAAAAAAATATGAGTAATATAAAAATATGAGATATTTGGAGTGTAAGGATTCCATTTTTGACACATCAATAAGGAAAAGGAGGGCCTTCAATGAGGCGCCTAAATCACATGCTTGAATGAGTTTTAAACTCATAAAAATTGAGATATTTCATCTCTCCTCTCTCCTCATTCAAGTCTAGTTCCAAAAAGTTAGCTTAACTGACCTAAAAATGGTCAAAAAGTGACCAAACTGACTTGGAAAATTCTAGAATCAGTTTGTTTGGTTAGGAGCTCAATTTTTCCTATAAATAGAAGCCTCCCCTTGTTGAAAAAAAATATATAGTGTTTATGCATCGTTACTCTACTCCACCTAAGCCAAGAACTGTGAATTCATTAATAACTCACTAGTTTTTGGAGCTTCCCTCTTTCTTCAATCCCCATTGGTGGCTCCATCAACATACTTAACCAATTGATTGGTTGGGGGCCTCTACTGTGAACAAAGAATCAAGCAAATTATAAGGTAAAAGGTGAATTTTGATCTTTTCTATAATTTTTCAATGTTTCTCTCTTCTCAACCCCTCTCAAGCTTGAGAAGCTTAATTGGAATGGTTTTTGAATGCTATTGAAGTTAACTGATGAATGTTAGTGAAGAGTTACATAGTTTGATGAATGTTATTGAAGTTAATTGATTTCTATGCTTTTAGTTTATGTATATTGATTATTCAATCCATTATGGATTAATGATCCAATTAGAGATCATTTTAATTATTTTCTTAGTGATAAGCTTTATCCCTTAGAAAAATTGAGATTTATCAGTCATAGCAGCGGAGCTATGGCAAAATTTTTATAAAAATTATGCATAAAATAATTTCATTCAAAGCATAAAAAGAGGACTTCCTACCATATTCTAGGAATTATCATCCTAGATTAATTGAAAGAATTTCATTATAATCATGGAGAAATTAAATTTTTATATTATGCATAAAGGATAAGTTTTTATATCAAAAGTGTTATTTTTACCATTTTTATTTTCATGCATAGAAGTATGCATAATGGATAAATTTTTATATCAAAAGTGTTACTTTTATCATTTTTACTTTCATGCATAGAAGTATGCATAATGGATAAATTTTTATATCAAAAGTGTTCCTTTAATCATTTTTATTTTCATGCATAGAAGTATGCATAATGGATAAATTTTTATATCAAAAGTGTTACTTTTATCATTTTATTTTCATGCATAGAAGTATGCATAATGGATAAATTTTTATATCAAAAGTGTTACTTTTATTATTTTTATTTTCATGCATAGAAGTATGCATAATGGATAAATTTTTATATCAAAAGTGTTACTTTTATCATGCATAGAAGTATGCATAATGGATAAATTTTTATATCAAAAGTGTTACTTTTATCATTTTTATTTTCATGCATAGAAGTATGCATAATGGATAAATTTTTATATCAAAAGTGTTACTTTTAGCATATTGAATTTCATGCATAGGGGTATGAAAAAAATGATTATTTTATTATAAAACTGTAAAGAAAAAAAATGATTATTTTATTATAAAAATATTATTTTTATCATATTGAATTTCGTGCATAGAGGTGAAAAAATATTATTATTTTATTATAAAAATGTTTTTTTTAAATGATTATTTTATTGTAAAAGTGTTACTTTTATCACAATTGAATGTCTTGCATAGAGGTATGCATAAAAGATGATTAGTATATTGTAAAAGTGTTACTTTTATCATAATTGGATTTCATGCATAGAGTTATGCATAAAAGATATTTTTATACTAAAAGTGTGATTTTCATCATAAATAGATTTTATGCATAAATTAGATGCATAAGAGAAATTCTTTTATTCTAAAAGTGTAATTCTTACTAAATTGAATTTATGCATAAGAAGATGCATAAAAGATTGATTTTAATTCAAAAGTGTCATTCTCATCTAAAATGAAATTATGCATAGGAAGATGCATAAAAGATTGAATTTTAATACAAAGTGTCATTCTCATCTAAAATGAAATTATGCATAATTGGATGCGTAAAGAAATTTTATATCAAATATAAGAATTTCCTTGTATTCTATAAATAGATATGAGAAGGGATAGGATGTGATAAGAGATGTATGAGATGTGATAAGATGTATATGAGAAGAGTTAGGATGTGATAAGATGAGTTAAGATGTGATAAGATGTGTATGGGATGAGGTAAGAAGTGTATGTGATGAGATAAGATGTATATGAGATGAGTTAGGATGTGATAAGATGAATTAAGATGTGATAAGAGACCTATGGGATGAGTTAGGATGTGATAAGATGAGTTAAGATGTGATAAGATGTGTATGGGATGAGGTAAGAAGTGTATGTGATGAGATAAGATGTATATGAGATGAGTTAGGATGAGATAAGATGAGTTAGGATGTGATAAGAGGTGTATGAGATGTGATAAGAGGTGCATGAGATGTGAGAAAATGTGATAAGATGCATATGAGATGAGTTAGGATGTGATAAGATGAGTTAAGATATGATAAGATGTGTATGGGATGAGATAAGAAGTGTATGAGATGAGATAAGATGTATATGGGTTGTGATAGGGCGAGAATGGATGTGATGTAAAAGAATAGATGTGAAGGCGTATGAAGCTATATGAATGGAAATGTGGAAATGGATGAATGTATGTGGATGTAAGAATGTGAAAACGGATGTATACATGTAGATGTAGATATATGGATGTGAATGTGATTATGGATGTGGATATATGCATGGAGATGTGGATGTATGGTTATGTATGTGGATGTGGATGTGGATGTATGAATGAGGATGTGAAAATGGATGTATGCATGGATGTGTATGTAGAATAATGAACGTAAATGTGTATGGAAAATAATGTGTCGTCGATATGAGTAAATGGATGAAAATGAATACACATTGAATGGAATGTGGATTAAGTAAATTGGATTGTGGAGGATAATGTAGAAAGACGAGAGTTCAATATAGAAACTGTATTAAGTTATGACTGTTTGTAAATGACTGTTTTATGTCAAGAATGCTGAGGAAGCATTTTGACCGTCTTGTGGATTAAGGTCATGGAGACCTAACTGATAAAGTTGCAACTGCTAACGGAGAGTCAATGGAGGACGTCTCGTGTAGCAAGGTCGACCGAGGTCTTGACCAGCCTCGGTTCGATTTAAATGGTGAGCTTCCGGTACAGTGGATTAGGGACCAAGGAAGCGGCCTATGAGTGAAGCGCTAGGTCACCTGCGAAGGATCCTAGAGGGTGCTGACCATACGGTGCTCGGACTCTGGGTCGCCGAAGATACCCACACGTGCGTCGTGGAAGATATTAGAACAAGGAGTAAGAGTTGTTTTCTGAAACCGGGCATGGATCTGGTTGATTGACCTTGCTGGTCCTCAACGGATGAGTCCATGACTCTTTTATATGGATCTGTGGGTTGATCTTGCTGATCTTCCACGGAGATTCCATTCTATTATATGAATATATTGCCGGTTACTATGAGCTAGGAACTATGGCAAAAGGCCCCTGAGTGAACAGGTGGTGAGCGTTCTGGTTGCCAATGATGCCATAAGTATACCGATGAATGAATGACTGGAAATAAGGATTCAACCAAAGACTGAGGATTGTCATCAGTGACATAATGGTTTCATTAAAAGATTGTTTTAAAGTTAGCTGATGCTAAGAAAAAGGCAATTTCATATTGGGTGTGTAAGTGGCGTGACTAGTTTTATGTTTGCATGAACTTCCGGCTAGGGGGCCTTGGAACTCTTTTCCTTGGTACCCGGGACAAAACCTAATAAAATTCTTAATTGGATCCCATCACTTCAGTGGTTGGGTGGTTGGCTAATCCATGGGACTAGATGGGGTTAGGCTGGACTGATAGATCCGTAAATCGAGATTTAAATTCTATTATTACGATAGATGAAGTAAATCCCGGATAGTAATTGTTCTATGGATAGGAATCAACGGCTGTGCCTCTCTTGATGGGGAAAAAAGCGTTGATCCCAATGATCCAAGTGCAAGTTTCTTCCTTGATCTGACCAAGTACCGTTAGAGGTGCAGTCGGATCAGTTTGATCAGTAATGATCTTGACTCCGTTAGAGTAAAGAGTTATCCTGGTGGAATCGCCCGTGCTTTCCGGATAAAGGAAGTTTTTCTGGTTTTGGTTTTGGATAAACCGACGGATTAGTCTCTTGTCCGGATATCCGTGGGTGAGGCCCCGAGTGTGAGACCCCTGCCCCGTGCACGATGTGCTACTTCCGTTGCTAGTACCCCGAATCCGTTGCGTGGTGGGAACAGGGATCTCTCAGTTGGTATGAGAGCAAAATTGAAAGCTAATAAAGATAATTAAATTCTTATCTACAACTGGTAATAAGAATTCAGAAACAGCATTTTCATAATGTATTTTTATTCCGTAAGCTTCTTTAATGAAGAAATTTTAATCAAAGAAATTATTTTTATAGATGGAAGTTCCCCATTTATCTGGTATTCCCGACCTCACTCAGTCTTAAGATATGATTGCATTTGCCTTCGAGCATCTCATCTCTTCCACTTCAACTCGAACAAGCCGAACAAGACTCGCACGCCATTTTGAGGAATTATATTTTCCTAACCTAGTGGAGAGACAACAGCATAAGTGGTTTGCAGGGCTATATATCCACGCCTCTTGCAACCGGCATGCAATGCTGAGGCAGAACCTCTCATTGGCCATGATTTTGATAAAGCTGAAAATGACACGTGGTGTCATTCTATATCATTCAACGCCTCAAAATTTCAGACTTGCTTGCCGAGTTTATAGACTCTTTAGTCGATTTATCCCTAAGGAGAAAATAATAGCTCCCTTCGCAATTAGAGAAATTATGTAACAGGGCATGACTATGGCCCAGTACCATCGTCTTATGCGTCTCTCGAAGAGATTTTGAATTTTGGAGCCGAGCCACTCTATGTAATTATTGTAACTTGTATATAAATATACAAATGTTTTTTTTAGTGACTGTTTACGGACGATCGGATAAAGAAAAATCGCTAACTCCTTCCTTTATATAAGTCATAACTTTTACTTATCGCTCACAGTAATCTTACTTCCATAGATCTCCCTTCTTCTTAATCTCCTTCATGGCTTGGCAACAGGAATTAGTTTTATCCATGATGATTTCTCACCTTCAAGACACAAGTGAGTCTGTGAAGAAGGATTTTATAGAACAGTACGAGCGCTCACTTTTTCCTCACTTGGGAACGTCTGTAGCTCAGACAAAATGGCGGACCTATCAAGACATAACTAGGGTAACACCTTGGGGTCAGCAGCACTTTCGTAACAATGTCCGCTTGGCCATGGTTATTGAAGCCTTGGGTTTGGGTCCCCGATACTACTGCGTCATGAGATCAAGACATCTTGGGTTTTCTGAGCGGGTCTTCTTACTGGCGTGTTTTCTTCCTCATCAAAAGATATGCCTTTACCCCATTTTTGGCTTGCCTCTCAGAGGTCCTTTTGTTAGATCACCTCATACCACTGAGATAGGTGCGACAATAACCAACAGAATTATTTCTATAGATGAGTTACCTTATACGTGCGCAGCTTGTGAGTGCTGCTTTTGTGATCATATGATGGACGGGCTTATGGAAGTGTAAAGAGTTCTTCTATCTTTACTGTATATGTTCCAAGAATGAATAAAGTTTAAATCTTGTTCTGGTCTTGACCCTTACTCTTTTTGAAACTTTTTTTAATTAGTGGTTAATCTTAATTAAATTTTTCTCTAAGTCTCATGTTCGTGCATTTTGCAAAAGTATCCCAAGTTTGCGAGATGAGGACATCTCGCGTTTTTCAAGTGGGAGAGAATGTAAGATTCCTCCCCAGCCTCTCAAAATGTCCAGCATATTTCCCTGTAATCAATACCCTCTTCAGAAATATAAGAGATCTTGTCTCTGACTGTTTTGGCATAGAGAGAGAAAATATTCTAGAGAGAGAATATTCAGATTTTGAATAATTCTGGATAGAAAAATATCTCATATAATTAAGATGAATTCCCTTGAAATAGAAATTCAAAAAGAACTTTCCAATGTGCAATTGGAATTAATTGAAAATGGGTATAAAGGACCTTAGCCTAAGGGTCTAGAATTTCAAAAATTTTAGATTATGGTCCAATTAAGGTTCCTATGGACCAATTGGATCAATCCATGTGTAGGGAGAAGATAAATCCAATTTTGTAAGATGGCAAACCATCAACCAAGCCATCTTTATGTGTCTACTACAAAGTAGAATAACTCAAATCGCCAAAGCATGCATGCCACAAAGAATCATCTGCAGTCTGAGAGACTAAAGTAGTAAACTTATAAAGTCCATCTTCCTATACGCCACGAGCAAAAACGAATCCCGTGGCTTGGTCTCCAATGGTTACAAAGTCTGCCAAAATTGAAGCCAAGATCTGGAACATAAAGAATATTGGAGAAGTACCTCTTGTCGAATGAAGTGCGGAAGACAGGGATGGTGCTAACACCTCTGATGGGAATGGTAGAACTATCACCGATGGGTGATATCACACAAGCACTCAAAGAAAGAAGAAAACCAATAATGATGATTCGTCATGTGAGAAGTCGCACTTCTATCCAGGAGCCAAGTGCATGACTTGAAAGTGAACAAAGCAGAATGGCCCTCAATGGAAATGCACATAATACCTTCCTTAGAAACCACTGTCGACGGAGGTGAACTCTGATGCCTTCTCCTTCTCTTTCAAATCTTGCTTCTTCTTGAAGCATTTGCTTTCAAGATGACCAGGCTTGTTGCAATATGAACACTCCTCATCCTTGGAACTCTTAGAAGAGTCCCCTTTCTTCTTCTTACCTTGTTCTTCTTTCCCTTGTTTTCATTATGGTTCTTGCTGAATTGGCACCACCTAAGGCGGTGCATGAAGTGACTATGCCATCTACTTGCATGACCATAGGAAGAAAATCCTTCCATGTAATCATATTAGGATTGTTAGAAGAAACAATAGATGAGAACAACGCTATACAACTCTCTGAAAACACCAAAAACATTGAAAACGCCACTAAAAGAGCTGATACATCATAAGCAGCCTATTGAGGGTGGATACGCACTTGGATATGGAAGGGGTTCCACAAACTCTTCATCATCACTCATTTGTATAGGTAAAAGGACTGCCTTGCGGCGTGCTTTTGCTTTTGCTACCCTTGCTTTCGCTTCTTCACGAGCTTGTTGCTTGAGTAAAGCTTCGCCTTCCTTACGTTTCTTAGCAGCATGCATCCGTGCAAAAAGGCCAAGCTAGTGCAAGGTCATGTGGCTGTGATTATACTCAATCTTGTGGTGGTCGTGGAGACCAAGTGATCGTGGAGATCGAAGGCCAAAGTTGGTGCAAGGTCACGTGGCTATGATTGTACTCGAGCTTGAGGTGGTCATGGAGACCAAGTGATCGTGGAGATCAAAGGCCAAGTGGGTGCAAGGTCATGTGGCTGTGATTATACTCAAGCTTGTGGAAAATTAAATAAATACCGTAAGGGGCGCCACGGTTTTTGGGGCCCGAATATCTCTCTGTGTAGGAGCACTCTAGCTCCCTTCTCTCAACTCTTTCTCTTCGAGTTCGTGTGTTCTATTTTTGAAGGTTAAGTGCTTTATTTAAAAGTGAAGGTGAGTTACATTGGTATCAGAGCAGAGCTTGGGATCTTCCATTGAGATCCCCGATCCAAGTATAGAAGACCTTCAACATGACAGGAACGCAAGAAGAACAAGTAGAGATTGATGCGATTGACTTAGAGCGGGATCTTTGAAGTGAGGCGGTGACGGTTAAAGACTTCCGACTTGTTTGTTATCTCATGCAAAGACTACAGGAGGCCCCTGAAAATGCCCTCTTGAGGAAGGATTTTTGTACAAGAAATCCCGATCCAAGAGAGAGAAACCTTCTTCATGAATCAACAAAACCTTGAATTTTCACATTAAGAGGAGAAGAAGAAGAAGAAAAAGTAGCAAAATTCACTGTTTGACAAGATTTGACCAGGTTTGATCGTGCGTTTGCCGTGCATTGACATGGGGTTGACCAAAGTCACAAGTGATGGGAAGTGGGAGAAAAGCAAGGATGGAAGTTTCCATATATAAAAAAGCAAACTTTTTGCATCCAAAAGCAAGATTTTGACCACTTTTGAGCGCTTTTTGGGAGAGAGAAAGATCCTAAAAATCTCTTAGACGGTTGGGAATTTGAGGATGAGGCAGAAGGGAAAGTTGCTTCTTTTTGCAATATCTACCTAATGACATGAAAATTTTTTAATTATTATGGTTTGCAAAATTAGGGTTTTCAAGCCACATGTGTCGAAGTGGTGATTGTGGTCAAGTGAAGGCTTGGAACTAAACTGCTTGAAAGGCGCTCTTAAGACCAAGAAAAGCTTGATGGAATCAAAGGATCCAAGGAAAGGAATTTCAGTGGGATGTAAGTGGAAAAAGATGGGCAGTCTCAAGCGGCCTCAAAGAAGATGGGAGAAGTCAATGTGAATCAAGCAATTTCAAATAAGTGTAACTTTATGCTAAAAAGGGGATTTCGGCCTGAAGGAGCTACAAGGTCTTCATGTAACTTCAAGGGGAAGACTTCCTCGAAACTGGAGTGGTACAAAAAAAAAACAAGTGCTTCTGATGTGGAGGTGATCATATAGTTAAGCATTGTCCTAAACAAGGAGACTAAGCCGCAGACTTCTCTAGTAGTTGCAACTATTTCAGAAGTTAATAGTGGATCTGAGACTGATATATGCCTAGCTTGAGAAAAGCTAGGAAACCGAGGAATTCGGACCAGCTGTCGAAGCTGGTCAAGCATTCAAGGGCAGCGGAGGTCCAGACATCCCTCTAATTGGATAAAGAGGAGGATACAATAAGTCCCTTGGAAAAAGATCGAGCAAAATTTCTTAAGCAGTCTCAAGATTGTTTTAGATTCTATTCCGGGAGGGTTACCACCCTCCCGGAATAGAGGGTTACCACCCTCAAGAGGAGATGATGATCATAGGATTAAGATAATCTCCTCTTGAGGGTTACCACCCTCAAGAGGAGATGATGATCATAGGATTAAGATAATCTCCTCTTGAGGTTTCCCAGAAGATATTTACAAGACTACTTTCAGGACCACTTTCAGGACCACTTTCAGATTATATGCGTATTTGGTGATGTCCTTTGGCCTCACTAGCACACCAGCCACTTTCAACAGGATGATAGAGCATACACTGGAGTGACATCATCGTGTTCTCAAAGAGAGAGGAGGAACATAGAGAGCATTTGGCAAAGGTGTTCCAAGAACTGTGAGAGAATAAGCTCTATATAAATGGTAAGAAGAGTGAGTTTCTTTTGCAAGAGATTCACTATTCGGGACTTATAGTCTCAAAAGATGGGATTCACATGGATCCAACCAAGATCAAAGCCATCAAAGAGTGGCCAAAGCCGAAGAATTTGCATGAAGTGAGAAGCTATCTTGGATTATGTGCCTACCATCGACTCATTCAGAAATTTGCAGTCATAGTAGGTCTACTTCATGATTTGACCCGCAAAAAGGCTAAGTTTACAAGGGACAAAGCAAAGAAATATGCTTTTCAGACTCTGAAGAAGAAGCTTATATCGGGACCAATACTTATCTTACCCGACTTGTCCAAGCCTTCCGAAGTGGAATGTGATGCTTCTGGAGATAGCACTAGAGAATTTTTCTTAACCAAGAAGGACATGCAATAGCCTATGAGAGCCGTAGGTTGCGTCCAAACGAGCAGTCGCTGGGAGTTTATGAGAAAGAGCTATTAGCAGTTATACCTGCCCTCAACAGATGGAAATATTATTTACTCGGAACTTGTGATCAAGATGGATCATCAAAGTATTCAATATTTTATGACTAAACTCTCAGAAAACCAAATGAGATGGGCTAATTTCTTATCTGTATTCATATTCCAGGGAAGCAGAATACGATAGCGGATGCTTTGTCAAGGAAGGCCACAGAGTAAATGCAGTGATCATAGCATTTCATCAAGAGCTCGATGAAATGAGAAATCTTTATCTTGAAGATGAGGACTTCAAGGATATTATGCAAGCATTGTTGGATGGCCAAGAGAAAGAGCATTTTGCCATCAAGACGGCTTCCTAGTCATGGATTCAAAATTATGTGTTACTAAGGGTTTGTGGCATAAAGTGATGACCGAATCTCATGACCACCACATCACAGATTCAGTCAAACAAACTGAAGTGGGTTCCAAAGAAACTCATTGCCTTAGAAGAATCCCAAATCTCTTCAACAACAATATCCAATAAAGGACTACAATGGGTTCCCAAAACAGGTTCTACTAATGTCAAACTAGAGACAAAGGCCCTTGAATCAGATAAGGCTACACTCTTAACCTCAACAACTTCGTATTTTGCAACATTTGTAAATCCAATGTTTGATCCAAACCCCTCAACATCTATTGTAGATTTCAATGCCTTTTACTTCTAAAGTTGGATCAACTTGCAGAGGAGGTGTTTGCATTGGAGCATGCGCTATGCCTCAAACATGGCAAAATGAAGGGGAGTTCAAAGTCAACCAGTCTAAAAAAGGAGACCCCTACTCAAGGTACTATATTTTCTATTTGTGTACTTCAAGACACAATCAAAGAAGTCCAAAGTCACCACCAATGAAAACGTATTGATAGGCATAAACAAATGAGCAAGGCGTCAATCCCAATGCTTCAAGTCATATCTACACTGTGTACATAGTTTGCATGTGCTTAAAGCTTATTTCTTTTTCTTCATTTGGCATGGAATTATGCTTAAGCTAGAGAGTTGAGCTATTAAAAATGCCCTTTTAGGAGTAATGGCGACTATTGGAGTGCTCCCAAGTGCTCTATGTACTACATTTACTTCTAAGAGCATCCATCATAACTCTTCTCTTGCACATCATATTGTTTTGACTGCATATTTTGTGTATGCATACTAAGGTGTCTTACCCTTGGAAACATACATTAGGCACCTTTTTGCTTCCATCCATGCACTATCACCACATGAGACACAATCTGAAAAGAAAGCTCCAGCAGATGTACATACTCAATAAGATCAACAAGCCAGGATACTTTTTTCCCACTGGGTTTTTTTCCCTCGGCCAAATCAAGTGTCAAGCACCAAAGTTGTTTTTATTTCTCATGTAAATACAACCCTAAATAAATCGCCAAGCTACTTCACTCAATGCAGCTGATATTGAGATTAATGAATGCTCCAAGCAACAAAGTCTCTATCACCACCAACAAGTGAGCTTCACAACCAAAAGTTCAAAGCTCATATGACATCTACCCACACTGCTCCAACATGGGGAGGTACTTATATGCTACACATCAGTAAGTATTGGTATAGTAAACTTAGTCATTAGAAATTCTTTTCATAAACTGGTTGCTATTAACACTTTTCCATGCATGCTAACCTCATTTCATCACATTTATGCTTTGGCTATGTAATATGGTAATAGCTTCCACGTTAATACAATACCAGAAGTACCTGCTAGCCATGTTCTTCAAGAGCACAATGATTCCCCATGGCTTAATCCAAATGCAAAAAATCTAATGCTTTGAAAATTGTGGATCTCATTTACCTTAATGGTAATTAAATCCATGACTCAAATCCTACTATTATTAGTCCCATTCCAAAACTTTAAGCCTCAATTCATTGGATCTGGATCATCTACATGCCAAACGTAACTAACTTTCGAACATTTTCTTTTCTCATTTGTAAGAAATTATTACGCTAACTCCTTAACAATTGTTCCATTAGGACTTGTTTGGGGTCTTCTTGGGCCCTTTAATTTGCCCCAAGCCTAATGACAGTCATTAAGGAGTGGTGCAATGGGAGAAGGCCATGTGGAGAAAAATGTTGGGTTTCCCTGCCCCTAATATGTAGGGGTCAAACTTGAATCATACCATTTTTTTTAAAGAAATTGGGCTGAAAAATGCAAAATCTTTCAATAAAATCAAATTTCCCACCTTTTTTTAATAGACAGCTCAAACTGGCATAAATGACCCCACCTCAAAAAGTGGGCTAGGGCCAAAAACACCCCCCCATCATTATCCCTCATTTAAAGCTACTTTTCCCTCTCCCCACTCCCTCTTCCTCTCTCTAAAACTAGCAATTCGGTTTTGAGTCTCTCTCTAACTAAAAGAGTCTTTTTTTGGCCTCCTCCCTCCCCATTCTGCCTTCCCCTTCCCTCCTAAAGTTAGATCTATCTTTCTGTGCCTTCTTGGCTATGGAAAGCTTGGAAAACAGTCCACTTTTTCCCCCATCAAGTCCATCCTCTCTTGCTTGCACACATTCTTCACTCTCCTCTTGCTAGCTTATACATATTCTTGACTCCTCTTGCCAGCTTATATGCTCTGCTAGCATTAGGTTGCAGAGATCTTCTTGGCTATGGAAAGCTTGGAAAACAGGTCACTTTTTTCCCCATCAAGTCCATCCTCTCTTGCTTGCACACATTCTTCACTCTCCTCTTGCTAGCTTATACACATTCTTGACTCCTCTTGCTAGCTTATATGCTCTGCTAGCATTAGGTTGCAGAGATCTCACACACCTACAACTTCATAGCATTTAGCTTAATCGGTTAGCCAAGCACAATGAGTCGCCGACCTCGTTCAAGGGTGGAGTCCTTTAGCAGCAGCAGCAACGAACAAGACGGCACTGGCTTGTGGGTTACAAGCACCTTTACAAAAGGAATGTGGGTGACGATGCATCCAAGCACAAGGGGAGCCCACAAAGTCTCTCGCAGATACATAGGGTTAAAGTCATACCATTGGAAGGGTCGCATAGTGGATCTCAAGCAGGGGGCTGACGGAAGCAAGCAGGTGATGATCCAACACGTCTACAAGGCATCGCAACTCCGTGTTGACAATGCCAATCACAAACGCTTTCCTGCAAATTGTGCTTCTTGTTTTATGGGCTGCACTGAGACATGCTAATATCATTTCATGTTACGGAAGCTTGATTTTTTCAAGTGTGTTCTTGTAATGTTCTGTGCAGACATCTTTCCGTCGACATTTGTGGAATGGGAGCCTTTAGAGGCCCTTTCTGGAACCTTTGAGGCGCACCACTTTGAAATCGGCAAGCTACTATATACTGGTTGTTCGGCATCAGAGCTTTTAGAGCGCTCAGTTTTCTTCTTTCATGCAAAGTATATTGTACCCACGTCAAGAGATGGTTCTGGGACTCTACGGAGGCTCCCTACACCAAGTCTCACGGACCATGATTGGCCAAAGCCTGACAATACTTTGGTTGCACTAACTAGACGTCGGATTGAGATTGATGTGTGCAATGCAATTGATGAAGTGCACCTATGGGTCACATCGTGTGACTCTCACGTTCTTCATGCCTTTACATTTGTTTGTGTTTTTGTTCAAGGAGGCTGATGTTCACCGGACTCTTACAATGTGGATTGCAAAGGGAGGCACAGTAATGAGTGCCTTTCTGCCACCTTCGTGGGATTTGAAGGTTATTCAACATTAGGGTGACAAGATAAAGTGCATGGTGGTGTCGGAGAAGATGGTCGTTCGGTACCAGCTTGGAAAGCAACAACTCTCTATTTTCTTTCCTTACAGACATTGGAAGCTGACTGGAGGCGAATGGCAAGCACTCGATTCGGACATCAACAATGCAGAACATCTTGATGTACATGTTAGCACGCAAGCTAATGTGTGGGATATCGTAGTAAATGCTGATTGGAATATGGCGAACCTAAGGGAGTACTTAGGCCTTAGGTTTGCACTAAAAGGTGACTTTTCATTTGTGATTGATAACACACCTCTACGTAAGAGGAAAGAGGCATCTTACTTTTGTAAAAGCATTCCCTTCCCTAGATGTATCCATATCAAGCAAGCTATGTAACAGATTTTGAGAGATTAATTCAAAACAATTTTGGCTACTCGCAATTTGCGTTCAATTTTGTGCACTTTTATGTCGCGTGTTTTTATTTTTTTGGAGGTTGTAAGAGGGACCCTATGGCCATAGGGCCATAGGATGCTCCTTTAAATAATTCTACTACCTAGATCTAGAGACTATCTATAGTCACTCTTCAGAGGAACCCTATGGCCAAAGGGCCATATGCTCCCCCTCATCAAAACCATTCCTCCCACTATATTTGTATCCCTTTATTAGGTGAATCACATCTCTAAAGTCACTCTTTATAGGCACCCTATGGCCACAAGGCCATAGGCTCTCCCTTTTCAAAATGATTCTAGCTAGCTAAATGTGCTTCCCTTTATATGGGGCATCACCCTTGCATTGTCATGTTTGGAAGGAAGCCTATGGTTGGAGGGCTATGGGATCCACCTCTCTAGCATTCTTATAGCTAGGTTCATTTCCTCTTCATAGTAAGTCTTAAGAGAGGCACCCTATGGCCACATGGCCATATGTAGCTCTTCTCAAAATATTCATCCACCTAGACTTGCATACCTACACCTAGTGCTTCTTTGATCCATAGTAACTCTTGGGAGGCACCATATGGCCAAATAGCCATAGGCTCCACTCTCAAGCATTCTTCTAGCTAGGTCCATAGGCTCTTCTTACGTACTATTGAAAGGTATCCTATGCTAAGACATCCATAGCATCTCCCTTTCAAGCATTCTATCCATGGTGAATAACCTCCCCACAATATCTCTTGCATAATCACCTCCCCATATTCCCTCTTGCATCCCTTTGTAGGGTCATAACTTTAGAGGAACCCTATGGCCATAGGGCCATAGGCTCTCCTTTTCCAGCATGCTTCAAGCTGTATGTGCATCCATTCACATGGTGTATCACCCCTACATTTTCCTTCTTGACAAGCACCCTATGGCCAGAGGGCCATTCACTCTTGCATCCCTTTGTAGGGTCATCACCCATCCATAACTTTAGAGGAACTCTATGGCCATAGGGCCATAGGCTCTCCTTTTCCAGCATGCTTCAAGCTGTATATGCATCAATTCATAGGGTGTATCACCCCTACATTTTCATTCTTGACAAGCACCCTATGGCCAAAGGGCCATAGGCTCCCCCTCTCAAGCTTTTTCTAGCCAGTCTCATAGATTGTTTATAGTAAAGTCTTGAGAGGAATCATGTCCTGCTCTCTAGCATTTGTCTACCTAGATTTGTATCTCTTGACATGGTGCTTCACCACTCCATAGTAACTCTTCATAGGCACCCTATTACTTGAAGCCTAAAGGCTACCCCTCTCATGCATTGTTCTAGCTACATACACTCAATAGTCACTCTAGAGGGGTACCCTATGCCTAGAGGACCATAGAATCCCCTCTCAAATATTATTTTAGCTAGATTTTTGCACTTAACATGGGCTTATTTATCTCTCTTGAGAGGTACCCTATGGACAATGGACTATGGGCAATAAGCTCCCTTGTAGAAGCAATCTTTTAGCTAAATATGCATATATTCAATATATAGAGACGCTTGAGATGCACCCTATGGCCAAAGGGCAATAGACTCTCCCTCACAAGTATTTTTCTAGCTAGATGTGCATATCTTCATAAGATGCATCACCCCCACCTATTCACCAAGGATCCCCCTATGGCCATAGCGCCATAGGCTTCCCCTCTCAAGGCTTTTTATCCTAACATCAATATCTTCCTAACTAAAAATTTGTAGCTTATGTACTTATCTTTTGGAATAATGTCTAAATAGTGGCTCTTGTGTTGCAGGTGTGGAAATGTCTTCCAAGAGAAAGTCCTCTAGCAAACCACTCCCCATCAATGGTACTGAGAGGAACTTGTGTCTTGGTACCTTGATTTTGTCTTGGTTGATGTGGCACTACCTAGAAAGATACACTTGTTTTATGGTGAAGACAATGAATCTAGTTTTAAGGATTGCGGAGCTATTGAGATTGTTAAAGAAGACATGTGTGGCATGGACATGGTCCCATGCATTGAGGTGACAATAGAGTCCAAGCAAGCATACTTGGTAGATTATGCAACATTTCAACATGGAAAACTTAACAAAGAGGGACAATATACTATGCTTAATGGAGGGTGGTTAGCAGACAACGTAAAGAGTGGTATATAGTACACAACCACAGCATTTGTGGAGGCTTTTGAAAAGGTGCATATCTTCATAAGATGCATCACCCCCACCTATTCACCAAGGATCCCCCTATGGCCATAGGGCCATAGGCTCCCCCTCTCAAGGCTTTTTATCCTAACATCAAGATCTTCCTAACTAAAAATGTGTAGCTTATGTACTGATCTTTTGGACAAAAAAAAACTATGAATAATGTCTAAATAGTGGCTCTTGTTGCAAGTGTGGAAATGTCTTCCAAGAGAAAGTCCTCTAGCAAGCCACTCCTAATCAATGGTACTGGAGAGGAACCTGTGTCTTGGTACCTTGATTTTGTCTTAGTTGATGGGGCACTACCTAGAAAGATACACTTGTTTTATGGTGAAGATAGTGAATCTAGTTTTAAGGATTGCGAAGCTATTGACAGTGTTAAAGAAGACACATGTGGCATGGACATGGGCCCATGCATTGAGGTGACAACAGAGTCCTAGCAAGCATACTTGGTAGATCCTATAGCATTTCAACATGGAAAGCTCAACAAAGAGGGAGAGTATACTATGCTTAATGCAGGGTGGTTAGCAGACAACGTAGAGAGTGGTATAGAGTCAAGACACAGGTGTGTTGATTGATTTTATTTAACCACCAAGCGTTACTCATGAACCCGAAAGAGTTTTGGATTTTCATGAGCTTTGCACTAGACACCAGGTTAGACAACAGGTGTTAGTAGTTAAGTCTCCTCTTCTTCTTCTTATTTGGGACCTTCATGTAAAAGAAAAACCTGCACCTTTGCCCACAAATGTTGTGTCCCCTCACAAGAGTTCTTCCAACAATCCCCTAGCAAGCACTTATTAACTTTCCATAATTATTCCTATGAGGCAATCTATTCTCAAAGAGAAGTACTCTCCCTATGCATTTTTCTACCTAGATTTGCATTCAAACACAAGGTACATCATCCCACCATAGCTATGTTTGAGAAGCATGCTTTGGGCATAGGCTTCACCTCTAAAGCGTTCTTTAACATAGATGTGCATCCTTTAGAGGTTGCAGCACCCCTACATAATAGTAACTCTCAAAAAAGACCCTATGGCCATAGGGCCATAGGCTACTCATCCCATCTTCGATACACGAATCTATTTAAATTGATTCAAGAAGACATATTGTCCTAAGACCGGGATTCATCAAATTTATGAAGATTATATTAGAAAGATTTAATGATGGGATTTGGTCAATGGCAACGACAGAGAGTAATGTTCTTCAAATATTGAGAATGCTACAAGACAGAGTAGGAGAGATATTGCGTTGTTTTGTAGTTTGCGCTCAAGATGCTTGCTACATTTGTGAAAGTAATAAACTAGTTAGACCTGATAATCCAACAGTTCAGGCAAAGTTCAAACCATTGGCCAAAATCTCAGTATGCTTTGAATGTGATGCTCAGAGAACGGTTCTTATTGATGACTCTCCATACAAGGGATGTGTTTCACTTGACAACAATTGCATATTTCCTATAAAGTTTGATGAAGAAAAGATCGTCGAAAATATTTTCATGGAAGAGTTTCTCCCATACTTATTGCGGCTTGATGAGAGCGAAGATGTGCATGAGGTCGTTGGCTCTCATCGTTATTACGAACAACCCCCAATATCTAATGAAAATGAATACAAAGGCACCAAGGATTTTTGGAAAGATCGCAACTTGAAATGGTCATAGAAGACAATCAACATAGATAGGCTACCACTTGTAGAGAAGATACAAAAGCTTGTTTGTTTGACAAATAGGAGGCATTAGCTAATGTAAGAAGTGAAAATGAAAACAAAAGAGAATAGATAAAAGAAATAATGGCAAAAGAACGAATCAGTATTGATAGCATGAAGGGACCACAAATGATTTCTTTAGCTAGAAAATTGGGTTGTACCACACCGCAGTTGAAGCCAACCACTACAAAGGCTTTCATAAAGAAGGTGTTGAATGAATATAATCTTCTCCATCTGGATAGAAGTCGCTAAGGTACTACTCAACATAAATGATAATTACAACCCAATACATGATTTTATGAAACAATTTTGTATTCAGAAGGAAGAAACTTAATTTGTGATGGTTTCTTACAGATATCTTTCAAGGATATTGTTCTAAGGAGTATTCATTTCAAGACTTGAAGCAATTCATTCTCAAAGAAACAAAGCAACTTGTAACAATGATTATGAGTTTTTTTTGGAGGAATTTTGTCTTTCTGTAATCATGAATTGACAAGAATTTTTTTTGTATCTATTAAGAGTATTTATTGAAACTTTTATCTTGGTTTTAAAGTCAATTATAAACTTTAGTGGAAAATTTGTTACTCTTCAGTCAATTTTTATAAATGTTGGAGTGCACTCTACTATAAGGGGGCTCCTAATTTGGGAAATGTTTGGAAGCCCTCAATGGAATCTAGATTGGCCAAGTGGTGGGTCTACGTTTCCAAAGGGGGAGGATTTCTAGATCCAACACGACCATTCTAGAGAAGAAGATTTCTAGATCCATCACTTGTCCATTCTAGAATTGCAGAGGATTTCTAAATCCACCACTTGTCCATTCTAGACCCAGATCCGCGACGTGACCATTCGAGAGTACAAAGGAGGATTTCCAGATCCACCACTTGTCCATTCTAGAATTGAAGAGGATTTCTAGATCCACCACTTGGAAATTCTAGAATTGGAGAGCATGTAGAGGATTTCTAAATCAGCCATTCTAGACCCAGATCCACCACTTTGCCATTCTAGAGCACAGAGGATGATTTTTGGATCAACCACTTGGCCAAAAGACGAGACTAATTTTGTTGTGTTTTGATTTCAAATCCCAAACAAGGAAATGTGTTACTTTTAGAGTGGCATTCTTCTTTAGAGTGTGAACAACCACATCCTGAACCTCATCAGGGGCCTCCTCCAAGTCATCAACCACCCCTAGACAACTACCACCTCTACGTACTCTTGAGTAACAAAGGAGAGTACTTATCTTGGATATAGAGGGTTTACTACTTAAGTTAGCTAAAATGCAACATGGCGATCTTATGCTATCTTGGGCTAATGACGTGAATTTTGAAGGATAAAGATGACATTTATCATGTGGTGCGCCCAGACATAGAAGTTTTCTTGGATTTTTTCTTTGAATACTTTGAACTATGGATATGGAGCTGCTACAACCTAACAAAAGCTCAACATATCATTGAATCATGCTTTCCTTGACATTCGAGATGTTTTTGGGCAATAAGAATTGCCAAAATCAAAATATTATGATAGGTTATAAAAGAGTTTATCACAAAAATTTACCTTTTTTTTGGGAGATGTTTGATGATTTACATGCAGGCAACACTTTAATTTTTGATGTTACGTCCGTGGCAGCGACGCCGGTGTTAGCAGCTCACTGTGATAGATATCATAGCATAGCTTTCAAGTACTAACACATATGTTGATATGAGGGAAGTGATTCGGCTAGTTCATAGAGGATACATAGGCTTGTCCGCGGTGGCACTACGGTATCAACACCAATCCATGCAAAGATAAGGCAAAACACATGAGTACGCACTACTCTAACCACAAAGAGAACAAAGATTATCTCATCCTATGGGCACACAAATGCTTAAATCAATGCTTGAACTTGTGTGGTGGTTGATCGTCGGGTTCACTCTTTGTACACTAGGGACGCTTGAGAACACAATGGGTATGCTAAAACACATAAACTAAGGGAGGGTTAAAACCATGTTTTCATCCGGGCAGCCCACCAAAACAGTCAATATGCAACATAGGACTCAAGAGTATGCTAAAACAACCAATATCAATACAAGAAACACTTTGGAATCAATCAAATACGCAAACAACAAGCACGAATACACTCAACGAGCTTGAGGGCAAAATGGTGTATCCATTCGTTCCAAGTAACAAAACATAGCATTCAAAGCAAAAAAGACACCATAAGAACTAGGAGAAGCTTACTCTTCATTCAGTAGAGGCAAATGTACAATGTGTGGAAGCTATGGAAAGCTTCACCTTCTTCACAACAAAGAGGCTTCTGTGTGTGTGAGAGCTCAAATGCACGTATCCAACTTAGAGATAATCCCCCATACAAATTAGCTAAGGTTGGCTTTTATACCTAGGGTTCAAAACCCACTTCAATTACAAGGCTTGCTCCACTCAATTAATTACATTTCCTTGGGTAAATTATAAGGCTTTGATCTCATAAATGAGATATACGGGAAATACGAGAAATGTGAAAAATTAGGAATCCACTTTAATTATTTGCCTTGTTGTCAACCATTTCGCCAAAACGTGCTGCTTGTGTTGCTCCTATTTCCTCTGAAACACTAGGTTTAATAAAACCTTTATCTATGTAGTCTTTCAATTGCCTATCTATCTCTAAGTGTTGTGTCTCACTTAATCTATAAGGTGTTTTACAAACAGGTCTAGCATATTGTGAGGAGCGCGGTAATGACCCATGCCATTAACCACCCAACCATGTCCTTATATAGCCCCTGGTCGGCCCCTGGCCCTTTCACACTAAGGACGCCCACTTAACTGCATGGACGGGCACCTGTCCGGGGACCTTGTCCGTAGGACCCTTGTCCTCACATTACCTCCCTCTTGGAAAAATATTTTCATCCTCAAAAACAAGGGTAGGAAAATGCTTCTTAAGCATGGAGACATTCTCCCAAGTAAAACCTTCTTCAGGTCTATCTATCTTAGTGCGAGGCTCACGAGAAAAATTCTTTCTTGTTCATGAGAAATGCCTGATGGTTCAATAATGCCTGATAACACACGTCTTCATCATTATCAAAAATTCCTCTTCAGTTCATAACCGACACTGATCCCACAACTTGTGCAAATCATATGTACACTCTCGCACGTTGGGAGAGTTAGTCATAAAATTATGCATAGACACTCTAAAGAAGTGATGCAAAAGTTCTCAGTTAGTAATATAAAAATTGGGGTAGTGTATCAAACCTACTGCCGTGGACTCCCATCTTTAGAGAGTGGAACCTTAGCTCATAGTAGCTAAGGTGACTGAACTTGAGGTGCATAGCCCTCCTTCTAGAGACTTACTATCCTATCTTGATAGTACTCAGTAACCTCGACCATGTCTTTCGTATCCCTGATACTAGCTAGCCAAAAACATACTAGAACAAGATGCATCTGGACTCCCATCTTTAGAGAGTGGAACCTTAGCTCATAGTAGCTAAGCTGACTGAACTTGAGGTGCATAGCCCTCCTTCTAGAGACTTACTATCCTATCTTGATAGTACTCAGTAACCTCGACCATGTCTTTCGTATCCCTGATACTAGCTAGCCAAAAACATACTAGAACAAGATGCATAAAGTCTTGCTCTTGGTCGATAACTCATGAATTCTCATGCCGCCTCAGACTTGTGTGCACCCCAACAAAAACTTGTCCTCGCCTATAGAATTCCTGATATTAATCTAGAGTGCTTAAAGGGGGACGTCCACCAATCTAGAAAAATAGAAGTGTATACACTCTTAGATGTGGGTGAGCACTAGGTGCCATACCACCTAACAAGTGTAACTCACTGAATGCTTTTAAGAGATTTTGTAGTACTGCCTCATTTTAAACCCTCCTTGAATCTCCTTAAACGTCTTGACTCTCATCCAATCCCTTGCTTCTGGATCTTTTGAGTATTGATGCTTTCCATCAATACGAAGGTGAGGGCATCTTCCAAGGAAATACATCCTGAAACTAAGGCTGAGTGATGTCAAGATAGCAAGCCTATACTCTCTTACCCCACCAAGACGACGACATCCAAAGCGCTCTCCTATCCGTAATACAAAGAGAAGGCATCCTAAACCTTCCTATATTTCTCTAGTGAAGGAAGCAGTGATAGGAGGAATCCACGACAAAGAAGAAGGAGGTCTCCAACTCCTCCATCTCCACCTTCTTATTCATCAAGCTCCGATGTGGCTACCCCAAAGGCTAAGCCCAAAAGAAGGGGGCATAGGTGTGTACATCCAGTATGGAAGAGGTCTCGCCGATCGCTTGGAAAAGTTCAAAGAAGGAGGGAAGAATGTCACCTTCCTCTCCTATGATGGAACTTATGGAGCTACGGATAAAATCCTCGGATTTATCCAACAGTTTGATTCAGCTTTTGGAGGAGAGCACTTTGATGAGTGCTCAAAGATAAGGCATGTTGCTATGTACTTCCAAAAGTCTGCAATCCAATGGTGGGCTAGCTTAAGAACCCAAGGCATCGCTCCAACCACTTGGAAGACGTGTAGAACTGCTATCATGAAGCAATTTCTCACTGAAGAAGCTGAAGACAATGTCCTTACGGCATGGCGAAGCCTAAAGCTTGAACAAGCAGAAACTGTCCAAAAGTATGTGGACAAGTTTTGGGATGCACATCTCAAAGCCACTGTCTTCAAAAGGATATATTTTCCTAAGCAAAAGCAACAGTTTTGTGCTGGTCTTCCTGAAGACATGAAGATTTATGTCAATGCACAAAAGCCCCAGACTATCTCTGGAATCATTCATCATACTTTGGTAGCATCCAAGATCTTTGCTTCAAAGTCGGTGAATAAAGTCCAGCAAGGACATAAGTCCCAGCATGGTGCTAAGCCTTCTTTTCATAACAAGAATCAAGGTGACAAGAAGAAGGACAAGGGTGTCTTCAAGGGTAGCAATCGTCTCTCTCCCAAAGAGATGGAGCACTATCGCAAGGAGAACAAGTGCTTTACATGCAGGAAAAAAGGTCATGTTTCTAGAGCTTGTCCTAAAAAGATAGCTAGAAAGACAATCCTCAAGCAACTATGGTTCTCATGGAGCACGCGGATGATTCAGAAGAATCACGCTTATTGTATGCATGGGGCAAAGTACGAGACCACTATAGTCTCATATTGTTTGACACAGGCTCTACACATAACTTCATATCAATGGAGTTAGCCGCTAAGTTGGGCATACATGAGCATGAGATGGGTCATGCACTTGATGCGACAGGCGCTTTCATTGGGCAAAGGGTTCCGGTGACCCCTTTGATTGGAAAGCTCCGTATTCATGTGCAAGGATATGTTGACCAGGAGGACTTCTTTATTTCTCCTCTCCAACATCAAGATGTTTTGCATGGAATGCCATGGTTTCATAGGATGAGAGCTAATCTTAGTCTCCCAGATAGAGTCATTTCTTTTAGACATCATGATCGAGATATTAGCTTAAAGGTTGACGATAAGGGACATACCATCCCTATTGTATCTCAGGTTTCTATTCAAAAATCAATAAAGTCAGCTATTTTCGCGTATATGATTTTTGTAAAGGACTCACCTGAAAGTGCTAATTCTCTCTTATCTGAATCAAGTAACTCATATCAAAAGAAGAAATAGATAAGGAATTTCTTAATGAGTTTTCAGATTGTTTCACGGATTCTATCCCACGGGAACTACCTCCTTCAAGAGGAGAAGATGATCATAGAATTTATCTCATCCCATGCATTTCAGCGCCTAACAAGCCGCCTTATAGAGTCTCTCCTATGCAGCAGGAAGAGATTATGGTGCAAGTTAATGAGTTCATACCGCATGTGTGTGGACTATCGTGCGCTAAACAAGAACACCATTAAGAATCGTTTTTCGGTTCCAAGGATAGAAGATCTGTTAGATAAGCTCCAAGGATCTTCCTACTTTAGTAGGATAGACCTCAAGAGTGGTTATCATCAGATTCGTATCGTATACTGGAAGACATTCACAAGACTGGATTTCGCACTACATTCGGTCTCTATGAATTCCTTGTGATGCCTTTTGGGCTCACAAATGCTCCAGCCACATTCAACCGAATGATGGAACGGATCTTTCGTAAGCATCACGCTTACACAGGAGTATTCTTTGATGACATCATCATATACTCCAAGACTATGGAAGAACATAAGAGCCATCTAAGGGTTGTTTTTCAAGAATTACATGATAATCGGTTGTTTATCATGGTTGTTTATCAATGGTAAAAAGAGTGAGTTCTTTTTACAAGAGATTCGATACTTGGGTCACATTATCTCCAAAGATGGTATCCGGATGGATCCTGAAAAGTAGAAGATAATTGAGGAATGGATCCAACCAAGGAATCTACATGAAGTTAGAAGCTTCATAGGAATGTGTTCCTATTATAGAAGATTTATTGAGAAATTTTCTATTATAGCAGGACCATTACATATAGTGCTTCTTCCGGATCTCACCAAGCCTTTTGAGGTCCATTGTGATGCAAGCGGTGATTGCTTAGGTGCCGTGCTTTTGCAAGAAGGGCATGCTATAGCATATGAAAGCCGCTGCTTACAGAAGAGAGAGTGCTAGGAATTTATGAGAAAGAGTCACTTGCAGTAATGCATGCTCTAGATTCATGGAAGCACTACCTAATGGGGATTCCTTTCATCATACGAACGGATCATCAAAGGCTCAAGTACTTCATGACGCAAACGAAGTCGGACAAGCAAATGAGGTGGGAAAATTTTCTTTCGCAATTTCATTTTCATATTGCTCACATTCCTGGCAAGCAAAACTTAGTACGTAGACCAAGAGTAAATGCTATATCATAGCATATCACAAAGATCTTACCAATATGGTAGATGCATATGCTAGTGATCCAGATTTTGCTAATATTATGTCGGCTTTAGCCATTGGGAAGAAACAGGATCCATATGAGGTAAAAGATGGATTTCTTCTCTATGACTCAAAGCTATGTGTAACTCAAGAGTTGAGGGAGAAGGTTATGCTCGAATCACATGCACCACCTTATGCGGGGCATCGTGGCATTCAAGCAACAACCAATGCTATTGAAATGTACTTTTATTGGCCGTCAATGAAGAGGGACATTCAGGCATATGTTTCCCAATGCTTGATGTGCCAAAAAGTAAAGTATGATAGGGGAAAGCAACTAGGCTTGCTTCAGCCATTACCTATACCACATGCTCCTTGGGAGAGTATTTCCATGGATTTCATTTTTGGGCTCCCAAAATCAATTCATGGCAATACAGGTATTTGGACGATAGTTGATAGGTTTAGTAAGCAGGCACACTTTATACCTGTCAAGAAGACTATCAAAGCACATCATATGGCTAACCTCTTCATTTCACAGATATTTAAGTACCATGGCTTGCCAAAGTCAATAGTCTCAGATAGAGATCCTCGTATGACGAGTCTCTTCTGGCAAGGGCTATTTGAGAATATGGGTACACAATTAGACTTCTCATCAGCGTATCATCCTCAAACGGATGGTCAAAGCGAGATAGTCAATTCCACTGTGTTGGATCTACTTAAGAACTATGTTAATGATGTAGATCATCGCAACCAGTGGGAAAGGTACCTACCGTTAGTAGAGTATGCATACAATAACACGGTGCATAGCTCTACCAGAAAGTCTCCTTTTGAGATCATCGAAGGTAGACCAAAAGTTCCACCAATTTTGAAGATGCATCAAAACATCTTCGTTGTTGCAGATGAGTATGCGCGTGATCTTCAAATGTCTTTTGGGAAGATAAAGGACACCATAAAGGTATCGTAGTTGAAGCAAAAGAGCACTGCTGATAAGCATAGAAGACCCCTTGAATTCAAGGAAGATGACTGGGTTTTGCTCAAGTTCCCAAAGGCTCGATTAAGGCAAAAGACGGGAAAAGACTGGCAAGGAATGCACTCAGGTCATCAAAAGTACTATGCCAAGCTAGCACGCCGCTATTATGGACCCTTTCAAATTTTGAAAAGGATAAACAAAATAGCTTATAGGCTAAAGCTGGCGCCCACCACTGGCATATTCATAACGCCTTTCATGTAAGCTTGTTAAAGGTTTATCAGGGTACTCCTCCTAACGGAACCTCTTATGGAAGACCCACCAGAATTTGATGAGCTTGAGGAAATTTTGCAACCAGAAAGTATCCTTAGGCATGAAGATAAGCTGCTACGAAATGGTAAGGTACTTCGTAAGTATTTAGTTAAGTTTAAGAATTATTCATTTAATGATGCTAAATGGATGGTTGAGCCGCAGCTTAAAGATTTAATGGCTCTTGTAAATACGTATAACCAAAGTCAAGGGTTATAAAAGTTACAAGACAAGGTAAAACCAGGTAATGAAGAAACGGTAAAGTTTTCCCATATTCTTTTCTCTTCATTTTGTTTTCAAGTTAAAAGTGCATGCATGTATGAGAGAGACACGCTTGCAGCAGCTTCATGTCTCAAGCACCGAATAGACTAGAAATCTATTGCAGAAGGATGTCTAGTTGCTACCAGATATTACACGCTTGCGGCAGCTATGTCTCCCAAGCACCAGGTAGACTAGTTCTATTGTGGAATGGTGTAATTTGCTAAAAGTGGATCCAAAGCATAAGTCAAGATGTTAAGGCCTTCCTTAATACGGCATAGTCGAGGACGACTATGATTTAAGGGCGGGGTAATGGCATCAAAATTATATTTTATTATATTTTTGATGAGCTTCACAGGTTTTCTCTCTCTAAAAAGTGGCCATATAGAGAGAGAAAACAAAGGAAGCAAGGCAAGGTTATGCAGGAAGGTATATTAAGGTAGGAATAAACCTTCACAGGTGCATAAAATAAGTTAGTAGCTTTAAAAGTGATATTATCTCACTAGAAACAGGATATTTCTAGAGAGAGAATATCAAATAAAGCTAAGGCTATGTAGGAAGGTATATTTGGGCATTAGCAAAAATGCCAATAAGAGTAATAAACCTTCAAAGGTGCATAACACAAGTTAATAGCTTTAGAACAGATGTTCTCTCACTAGAAACAGGTTATTTCTAGAGAGAGAAGGCCAATAAAGCTAAGAAAATGACATGCAGGAAGTGCATTCGGGCAATGGGAAGTGCCCACAAGTGAATGCTACTTCAAAGGTGCATTGGACAATTTTCCAGGAACTCACCATGATTTACGGGAAGTCAAACGGATTCCTAGAGGACCAAAAACGGACAAAATATGGCTTACGGGAAGGAAATAAGGCTGGGACCATGTGTTGGAGGGCTCAAAAGTGTGGGAAAGTGGGCTAGAGAGTGGGAAAAGGGGCTGGAGTGTCCCCCAAGCCACCTCTCAAGAAGGCGCCTCCCAAAAGTGAGCTCCCCATGCTAAAAGGTGGGTGCCCCACCTTTTTCCAGCTAAAAATAGCATCTCCTTTGCTTTTTGCAAAAGTTGAGCTTCAGAGAGCCACAAGTCTTGCATGCAAGCTCGGTTTCATGCATGGAGGGGCTCTATAGAAAGCTCTCACCTAGCTCTACACTCATCTCTCCACAGTTTCCCATAATTTCATCTCGCTTATGCTGCCTCCCTTGGTAGTAGCTAGTTATTTACTTAGTGTATGAATCTCTCCATGAAAGCTTCCATCTACCACTACATACACTCTACTCCTTCTCTCTGAAAGTACTACTTGCTTGTGTGGTATTTGAGTGCTTGAGAAGAGGAGAATGGTACGCACAAGCTCTCTTAAGCCATCAAGTTGTCTTGGTGATGGAGTTCCTAGGATCCAAGGTCCTAAAGATTGTATTTTAGCTCAAGCAATGACTCTTGGAAGAGCTTGAGCACAAGATAATACAAAGCCTTTTAAGGGAGGACTGGCCTCACAAATCGGCCCTCAATACGTGTCGATTTATCTTTTTGTTTGTTGATTATTGAATTGTTAAGTGAAGATCTAGCCAATGAATTACCTAGCTACAATTGTTACAAGCATACACACATGCTATTGTCATTGAATAATCATTAGGACTTGTTTGGGGTCTTCTTGGGCCCTTTTATTTGGACACTTAGTGAAATGCTTAAAATGCTAATCAAGCTTTGACCAAGCTAGTGGCCTAGGCCTGAAAATGCATTTTTCCTTTTCTACAAAAAAGAAAATAGGCCAAAAGGTGATCTAATCATTAGATCTTCTGAAGGAATATGGACCTAACTGCCTTTTTGTCTTGTAGTGAAGTACCTTTCACAAAGAATGTTTGAAAATTTTTGTCACTTTGTTCCCTCCGTTTTTGGAGGTACTACAGATCCCACTCTCTCTCTACACTCTCTCTCTAAAACACGTTTAGGGTGTTTTACTTGGGTAAGGGCTTCTTTTTCTCTCTCTAGGAGCCATGTCCTGCAGATCTGGAGCTCCTACTCCATCATCCTCTCCACCAGCTCTCATGGAAGAGCTCACCATCCCCTCTTGTGAAGGTACAGATCTACACATCCTTGCAAGCTGAAGCTCTCCATCTCCATCACTAGCAAGCTCTCCATATCTATCATCCTCTCCACCAGCTCTCATGGAAGAGCTCACCATCCCCTCCTGTGAAGGTACAGATCTACACATCCTTACAAGCTGAAGCTCTCCATCTCCATCACTAGCAAGCTCTCCATATCTATCTCCTCAAGGCCTCCATTTCCATCTCTGTATCCATCTGCATCTCCTCCACCTCCATCTCCATCACCATCTCCATCTTCATCTCCTCCATCACCATCCACATTTCCATCCTCCACCTCCATCCTCCATCTCCATCATCTCCATCACCATCCACATTTCCATCTCTATATCCATCTACATCTCCATCTCCATTTGCTAGGTACAATGGCTCTACGGGACATCACCAAAACAAGCAATCAAAGTTTCGCTTGCACGTGGACTTAGACGAGGAGTATGCCACAATGCGAAGTAATCGAACGAAGGGATGTATTCCTGCTGAGGTGCTACGACTTCAAGGTGCAAAAGCCATTGATCTTTGGACTGATGGAAGCATTTATCCCCTTGATCCACAGACTAGTGCACCTCCCCCTTTTCGTAATATCACGCAGGTCGTACGCTTCTTGGGTGATGGTTATAATGGTTTCTTAGGGTACTGTCAGAGGCTCTATTCTTTGTACTTGCAGGAACTCTCAAATCAAAATCACCTCAGGAAGCTTCTAAAATTATGCAAGGCAGAAAAGGAAGAATGTGCGTCAACTTTCATGGCCACAAAGGAACATATGCTGGCTTGAATCAAGGATCTAGAGAAGGAGGATGCAGAGCAGAAGATGAAGCTTGATGAAGGTGTGGAAAGCAGGGATCGAGCTATAGAGAACTATCTCAGTCTTCGAAACTCAACTCGGAGCCTTCGCCGACATGTCGATCATTTCACTCACCTCCCCGTGGGATATAATGCAAGGCAGCGAAAGCGCAAGCCTCTGAGTGTTCTTTCCAAAGATGGGGGGCTCGCAAGCGACGTGTGCGTCAAACAAGGTAATCACAGCTTCAAAACTAGCATTACATTCCTTTTTCATATAGTTATGTCATTGACTCTGAACTATGTGATGTCCAGGGAATGTGCTAAAGCAATATTAGGTTGTTCCAATACTGAGGAGTCTATCCTTGAGCACATTATTCCAGAGAGCAGAAAGTAATCAATATGATAACCAATCCAGTAAATGGTGCGTTGCGTGACAGGATTCAAAAGTATTTTCTCAAGGAATTCGAGCAGATTGTCAGTCCCGTTGACATGCTCACTGTGTGCGACACAGCAGGTATCAGTGATGATAAGGGATACAGGGCTTTGTATACTTGCATCACAGCACGTCTACGAGGCAAAGGAATGACACGATCTATACTTCCAACACCATACAGTATAGTTATGGCAAGGAAGTCAGCAAACAACAATATTGCCGACTTGCTAGGCGGCTATAGATGGGTGGATGGTAGCATGCCAATGTCAAATTCAAAAGATTTTGCTTACAACAAGTTTAACAATGTTTACGTCGAGGTGGAGGCGCTTCAACGAGCTATGATTGAGTTTTATGATATGACATTAGAGGAGACGGATGGAAAGGCTATATTTGTCCTCAAATTGGATGAATGTCAGGTTGTAAAGGGCCAAAGGGTGGAACGTACAAGTCTGACACTCATGAGCAGGGCATTGAAGCGAAAGAGCTTAGACGGCGAAGATGAAACAGGTGATGCAGAGAATAACTTGCACACAAAGCGACGCAAGCAAGATTACTTTGGAGTGCAGTCTGAGAAGAACATGTGGTGGCAGGCGGCATGGACCCTTCCGCATGAGGACCATGACAGTTTGAGGTGGTACTTCACCCGTACAGGTATTCAAGGAGTGATACACAGGCAATCAAATGGTGAAGTCTTGCATGTGCCTGGCACTGGTCACTTTGAAATAGAGTGGCACCTTGGTGGTGATCTCAAGACCCTCAAATGCATGTTGGGAACTAAAAGCGGTGCTAACACTTTGTTTCCATGCATCTTTTGTTGTCATCCAAGGATGCCAAGTGTCACAGTGGGGAAGGCAAAACAAGCAACCAAGGTGAAAGGTCATAAGCAGGCAAGTGCAAAGGGCTCAAATCAATTACAAAAAGGGAAGGGTATGCACGTCTGGCTCAATGGAATTATGAGCTGCAATCAAAGCAAGGCACCATCTCGCGCAGAGGAGGATGCTACTTGAAACCCTATTCTTTCAATTCCACTGTCGCGAGTACATGTGTGTACCTTGCACGCAAGACTTAGAATTCTGGACAAATTGTTGATGCTCCACATCAATTATGCTTGGAACATGGAGCCAGAGTCACGGCGAGAACAGGGCATCCAAGAGCTTGAAGTTGTTTTATCATCCGTGGGGCTTCACCACGCAGGTGCTGTCACCCTCTCTAAGGATCGCAAAAACCCATCAAGTACCCAAGATAACCCTAATAAGATATGTATGGGTGGTGCAAAAGCAAGACACCTGCTCTCAAACTATGGTGAGGCTCAAAGCCATACACATTTTGAATTATGGAAGCAGATTTGTGATGTAACAACCTATCAAGGCAATGAGGCGACACTAGGATTGAAGCGTGCACATGTGTGGGAAGCTTGTGATGAGATGATAAAGCTTCTAGAGCGCCCGTATCTTGATGATGAGGCTTCTTGAGCGCCCGTATCTTGATGAAGCAGAGATAGCAACTATGTATGGGTGGTGTGGCCCATGAAGAATGTACATCTAGGTTAAAGAATGCTTTAGAGGTGGATTTATGCCCAAAGCATGCTTCTCAAGCATAGCTATGGAGGGATGATGCACTCTATATTTGAATGCAAATCTAGGTAGAAAAATGCTTATGCAAGGGAGCATATTTCCCTTTGGGAATGGGGTGCCTCATAGGAGTTATTATTTAAAGGTTATTGTCCTATAAGGGGATCCTTGGAAAAATTCTTGTGAGGGGATCTTATGGCTCCTTGACCATAGGGTTCCTCTCATAGAGTGACTATGGAGAGGTGAATCACCATGTTAATAAATGAAAATCTAGTGGGAAGATTGATTGGCCCAAGGGGCTTACTAAATAGGGTGTCTCTCAAGAGTTATAATAAAAATGTGATGCATCATGTAAATAGAAGAAGATTATCCAAGAGGAAGAATAGTTGTGAAGGGGATTCTATGTCCCTTTTACCCTAAGGTATCTCCAAATAGTGAATATGGGGAGGTGATATACCATATAAAGAGTGAATATGGGGAGGTAATATACCATATAAAGAGTGAATATGGGGAGGGAATGCCCATGAACCTAGCTATAGTGGGGGACCCTATGGCTCTCTAGCTATAGTGGGGGACCCTATGGCTCTCTAGCCATAGGGTGCCTCCCAAGAGTTAATTGGAGTGGTGAAGCATGTTCCACGGGAACACGGATTATGGAAGGAGTTCGGAAGCAATTAACGCGAGAGAGCGGGATTGTAGCCATGGGAACATAAAGACACACATAATTTTTCCATATTTTTGTGCCAAAGTGCAATGTAAATCGTTTTAGGCCAATGTGGGTTCTAAATGAGAGTTCTAAGTGTATTAAGCAAGGCTCACTTATGGGGTTGTCCACCCATGTGTGAAAGAGGCCTAGGGTTAGGGTTAGGGACATCTCTACAAAAGAGATGTTAGCTAAAGAAAGTGGACGTTTTTGCCATTCTCATAAGCTATTGAGTGAAGCTCTTGAGCTCTCAAGCTATGGCAGCTCTCTAACTCTCTCTCTCTATTGTACTCTAATGAGCATCAAGCTCCAATGAGTATAGCTCCACTTCTTTCTCTTAATCTATTTTTGCATCATTGAAGTAGATTAATCTATGATTAGTTGAATGCTTCTTTCTTTCTCTTGTGTATGCTGCATGCTTGTAGTGTGTGTGTGTAGTCTCTATTGATGCAAGCTCTTGCCCACTTCATTGGCAATGAGTTATTCATGGATAGACTCTCTCTATGAGCTTGTGGGTTTGTGAATGTTACATTCTCTGCTTGCTTAAGCTTGTGGGTTAGTAGATGCACACTTATGGGTTTGTAGGCATTAGGGAAAGCTAAGATTTAATCAATGTTTGAATGGGATTAAGAGATTGCTATGCATTGCTTGTTCTCTTGATTAGTGTAGTGGATTTAAGGGATTGAGAGATTGATTGAGGTGTTGAATGGTTGAATCGTCAAGTGGTGGTTTGTGTATGTGAACTCTCCCTCATGGGATAAGCCTTCATGCACTAATCGGGTCGAGTCCTCGGATTGACATTGTGTTTCTTAACACATTTGTTGATCGGTAGTACTCTATGAGCACTATACTGCACGGTAGAGAGAACCGCTCTACAATGGCGCCGCTGTCGGGGAGCGAGTGCCTACATTAGTTGAGCACCATACACACACTACCACTCCTTGTTAAGCTCCAATCGGTTGCAAAACTGTTAGATAGGAGAGCAGGCTTTGGGACTAATTTTGGCATTTATTTAAGACTAATCTGTTGTTAAATTCTCTTTATTTGTCTTGCAATTTGGGTGCGATTGGCGAGCTACGCTTCTCCCTTGAGGTCAGGACAAGGATTCAACGCACGGGAAGGATGGAGGTAGGCGCTAAACCTGCAAATTTCAATTTTTGTGCGAAAGAGAGAAGCCTGTTTTTGCATTTTTTGTCATTCTGGTTGAGGATAATTTTTACAGTTTCAATTTTCTGCATGTTCGTTTTATTTTCTGTTCTTAGCTTAGTTTAGTTTTTTGCATCTTTAATTTTGTGCATTTTAGTTCTCTGTTAAACCTGCATTTTTGTTCTTCTGTTAAACTTGCACATGTAGAGAAACTGAAATCTGTACACACACATTAAGATTGAACATTTCGAATTTGCTGCAAATTTCAGAGCTGCACATGCATTGAGTTCCCTGCACATGTATTGAATTCACTGTAAATCTGATAGCTGCACACGCATTGAGTTCACTCCACATGCATTTCAAAAAAGAAAAAAATAATAGTAATAAAAGAATGCGGTTGTGCGTGAACAGCGCACCGCGAGGAGAGACCCACACACTGCACCGTAAAGACCGCCACCGCACCGGATAAGGGGGTGCCAAAAAAAAAGTCTGGAAAATTTTTCATTTTTCTACCGCAAAAATTTGGGAGGTTATCTAACTTTTCAAGAGGAGTTAGAAAACACCCATCGTCGAAATTTCGGTCCCGGAACCATTTTCCCATAGTGAGTCAGTATGAGAAACTGGTAAATTTTAGGCGATTTTCAATCCGAAAAATACGTTATTTTTTTAGCCTTATGTGTTCGAGGGGGTTCAAAATGGGTTCTGGCAAAGTTTGAGCCAACTTAAAAATTTTTGGATTTTTTTGAAAAAAAAATTATATAAAATAAACCTTAAAATTTGACCTTATGCACTTGCGGTCGGGACGTCATATAGACATTGCCATAGGGCCTAAGGCACCTTCTAGAGTACCTACACAAGAAAGTGGGACCCAATCGGTAGGAAATTTGGCAGATATTGCTGAAACCTTTTTCGAATCCCAATCTGATACCCTTTCTAGGACAACTAGCCCTTTGTCTATGGACAATCTAGGGCCGTCAAATAGTCATCCCTTAGCCCCCAAATAGGACACCCACAAGATCTTTTAATCCATTTGAAGCTGACACCATGGGGTTACCACTCAATGTGAGACTTCAATATGTCTACACGAATGCTCAAGGAGCTGAGATCTTTAGGGATCCACAACAACGGTATCTCGTTAAGATCGCAGACTTTTTCTCAGAGCTTGATAGAGCACCTCTAGTCAATGACCAGGGTAACATGTACATGGGTGGAGATGGTGTTCGCTACGAAGTCACCTATCATCCAGAGAATGTAGACAAATTAGGGGAGCTCTCGAAAAGTGAGTTCTTAGACTTATCAAAGCTTTCCAGAGCAAGGGAGTCTAGAGATGATTGGCTCATTGAGCCGAACATGCCTGGACCATCCAATGCCCAGTTCTCAAAGCCATCTATAGATGATTTACTTTTTGTAGATCTAAATTTGGAAACGGACAGGAAAGGCAAGAGCAAAATAGATCAGGGGGCTGAGAACCAATGGGAGTTTGTACGACAAATTCCAGTGACAAAGGTCTTTCAGGATGACCCACTTCAAGAGCTCTATAAGGACTCTTTAGAAGGATATTATGCCACAACTAGATTGCCAGAGCTAGATCTTCCTCTAGCACTTGTGGTGGTAGTCGAGAAGCTTGCAGGACACATGAACCGAATCGTTGATAAATGGGCCAATGAATACCGAACCTTAGATTGGAAGGAGATTCGAGAGCTCACGTGGAAAGGACAACCATTATTCATGGAAGTGTTCTCAACAAATACAGCTAAACCAGGAGAGACAACCTTTCTTGGAGAAACTGTTGCTCCTCCCCTACGAGAGTTCACTAGAGAGGGACCCTCAACATCAAAGTGGACCACTGCAAGTAGCCCAACTCTAGCACCAAGATATTATCTTGCACCAAAAGTGCGACCACAGATCACACCACAACAACGTTTCTCTCACTATGACAATTGGAGGATAGGGGAGCCAACTTGGCCTCCCATAAATGCACCTCCTGAAATGCGGGTAACAAGATCTTTGGAGGGGGTTGGTGAGGCAGGTAATAGGGGACCCACACCAATTTGGGATGCATGTGGACCATCTTACCAAAGAGAGGAACAGTTCCCACTGAGAGTGAGAGGCCGTAGGCCCTATGATGAGTATTCAAGACAAGTAAGGCCATCAACTCTTCAGAAACTGGTAAAGAAGTACGAAGGGTCGGGAGATCCATATGACCATGTAGCAGCATTTAGGCAAGCAGTTCGAGCTGAGCAAGTGACTGACAACAAGCATACACAAATTGAAGGATTTGGGCTCACTCTTGAGGGAAAGGCCCTTGCTTGGTTTCAGGTACTAAAGGCTTCAGACAAATCTTCTTTACGAGTTTTGGAAGAGAGATTCATTGCTGCTTTTTCCTCGATGGGGATTCAACATGACACGGTAGCAAACATCTACTCTTTCAAGCAAGGCGAGACTGAGGGTGTTAGAGACTGTGTAAATAGGATGAAGCAGTACATTAATCGTTGCCCAGAAGATGAGAAGCCCACCCAGAGTCGATTAATTTCTCTCTTCTTAAAAGGACTCAAAAATTCAACACTGCACACACATCTCTATGCAAAGAAGCATACAAGTTTCAATGAGTGTTGCCATGATGCTATGGATTTCACAGATAACTTCAAATTCCAAGATGGTACTGGCCCTGAGGTGAAACCTAGAGATCAGTGGGGTGATGACCAAAGTTCAGGGTCTAGCGCGTTAGTAAATCCAGACCACATAGCTAACCTAGTACTAAGGAGATTGGGACAAACCTATCGCCCACCCATGCAGCCACAACAACAGCAGCACAGCGAATGAGGAGTGTACTACCTACAGGTCCTCATCTTTGTGGAGCATGTGGCAGTAACCATAAAACCGAAGAATGTAATACCTTTTCTCCTCTAGTCACAAACCAACCCACAAAGGAGTGGTGCCAGGCCTGTGCTTGGAATTTTACCCACACCACACAGGAATGTACTCGCATTGCAAGAATGAGACAAGAGCGTGAGCAACAAAGGGGTGCAGTGGCTCCACAAATGCATCAACAGTATACTAATTTTGAATGTAAGCCACCGATGGCACAAGAGCAAGCATAACCTGTACTTAGAGCTCAACCTCCTACTCCTGGGACTGCTCCTGTGAGGTTTGTTGACTACGACAATTCAAATATGTGTAGAGACTTGGTAAACCACCCAAGCTATGTGGAGGAGGAATATGCATCATATTCATCCAAGGAAAATCTCTTTGAAAGTCCCGCATATCCAAGCCAAGTATTGGAGCCTCAACTGGGGGAACAAAATTCTTTGATGTTGCTAGGCGGCTACCAACCTAGGACTTGAAGCCCCTCAGGTCAATGGCATCAAAGGAAAGTAGAAGCCAAACTAATGGACCCCTGTTATGAGTGCGGAGAATCCCATTGGGCTCGTGATTGTCCACATCGCCCAAGGCAAGCAGCTCGATCCAATACAACAGTACCATAGTTTCCACCAATTGAAAGATATTGTCTAGGGTGTTGTGTAGAACACTTTCCAAAGGATTGTTTGTTGAAACCACATGAGGAAACTACCTCTCAACCAAAGGTCTCACTCAACTTTGTAGAGGCAGTTCCATCGCCACCTTCATCAGAGAATGAGGATGTCGTGCCACTTAGAGTCATGACTAGATCACAGACACAAAATGCCGAAATGCAGACTGATGAGACACAAAATGCCAAAATGCAGACTAATGAGACACCTCGAACTAGGGATGCAAAGGCAAATCTAGTGGACAAGACCCTACATTCCAATAGAAAAAGGACCACTAGGAGGAAAAAGAACCGCAACAAGAAAACTAAGAGTGCATCCACTAGTTCTCAAGAAGTCTCTAAACAAAACATGAAGGATCAAGCTTTTACATCCCAAGAAGTGCATGAGGAGCATCAACCTCAACCTGGGCCTAGTGCTAAACAAGATGAGGCTAGTACAACGGAGGATAGTTCTGGGGGTTTTGTTTTTGTGGATAAGGTGAACGAGACTCTAGATGCCATCATTGATACTCATAGAAGTCGCATTGCAGCTTTATCTGAGCTACCCAAGAAGCTTCAAGAATACCCAAACCCTCGTGAGGAGAAGATCAATCTAGCTGTACATCAGCAACTCATTAGGGAAGCTCAATCAATACTTGAGGGCCCACCTCCACCTATCCCTCGGGGCCCAACCTCTCTTAAGCCAACATTAGAAACCATACCAGAAGTGTCATCAAGTTGGGAAATGAAAAGTGAGCTGATCTCACAAGCTCACAGCGAGAAGTCTGCACCAATTGCCACCCCATTGAAAGAAGGTATTCTGCCACCACCTAGCCTTGCCTTCCCATGCAATGATGAAGTTATTGATGCTAATGAGGACATGGCAAATGAGATGTGGGCAGCAGTTCATGAGAAAGTTAATGAGAATATGTCCTCTACTATTTCACCTCCATTCTCTGAAGTGGATTTTACCAGGGGCACAGAAAACAACTTTAGATGCCCAAGCACCCAGGAGAAAGTTCAAACAATTGTTTCTCCTAGAAGTAAGCATACAATGAAAACCTTACCATCTTATTTGGGAGAATATGAGAACTGTTCTCAAACCTTGAGGATACCCTCCATGCATAGTAGAAGGTTGACAAAGGAGATGGATATGGGTATCGTGCAAGCTATTTTGTCAGCACCAGTGGCTTGTACCTTACCTTTGCTTGATTTGAAAAAGGTTCGACCTGAGTTGTGGAATGATATTGCCACATGTTTGTCAGAGCAGGTATTGCTACAAAAGGGTCACCATCATTGTACTATGCATCCTGAGACAAAGCATGTTATGCCAGTTCCTATCAACAAAGTAGGAAAATTTTGTGAAGACGATCAGGGAAATGCTACCCTCTCATTAGAAGTACGAAAAGTAGCTTCAACTGCAATACTTGACAGTGGTGCAAGAGTGGGCATTGTGACAAGGACCATTTAGGAAAAGTGGGGCAAACCAGCTATTAGGAGTACCAGAATGCCCTTGCAGCTAGCAGATGGAAGCTTAGAACATCCCATTGGACTGCTAGAGAACATATTGGTCACCACATGTGGGATTGAATATGAGCACACATTTGCAGTAGTGGATTTTAGAAAACATCCAAACTATGAAGTGATATTGGGTAGACCATTCATGCGACAATTTCAAATGATTCAAGATTGGGGATACAATTATTTGTACCTCCGACATGATTCTGTCATCACAAGGGTCAACCTAAAGAATCACTCATATCGTGATGTAACAAGGTCTCCAATAGATGAGTTTAATTCTGCTTCATCTGAGGGCTCAAGAGTTACATTGTCAGATGGGCGAGATGATCTGTGGATGTGTGGAGCCTCATGTAAGGATTTCAACACTGAGAGACTTAAGGGTAATCGAAGTATATCAGATGAGGCATACATTCCACAACCCTTCCCTGAGCACTTAATTGATCCACTAGAATGGAGTCATGTCCTTGCAACATTATCGACATGTGCTTTACCTAAGCCAATTCAATTTTGTGACTCAGATGGATATGACATTATTCCTATACGAATGGTACAACCACATGACATTATAGATGATTTGTACTATGGGGATGCATCCACAATAGTACTGCATGTAGAGGAAGTCTCAGTGGAGGATTTAACACTCAAATCTGCTAATGATGCTGATAAGGAAGATGGATGGAACTCTGATTTTGATGATGATGTGATAATCCCCGAGGAAGAGTTAGGAAAGGCACGCCTACTCTTGAGAGGAAGGGAGGTTCAAATAGAGATCCCTCGAAGCCGACCTAAACGTAAATGCTGTAAGAGCCATAAGAGAATCCGTAAACAAGATGAGAGGGAACGATGTGAGAGAAAACAAAAAGAAGACGAGGAGTTTAAGAATGGACACTCTCGACCACCACCTCCCTTCTCAGGAAAGAATGGATATCTATACTATGTCCAAGCACAAGATAGTATCAAAGACCAAGTAAAACGATCAGATGGATTCCAACCAGGAGAAAAGTTAAAAACTGTTAGCAAAAATTATAAAAAACGAAGAAACCAAAACAAAAACTCAAGTCTCAAACCGATTCAAAAGAGAGTGTCGGAAGTGCAAAGCTAACAGTTGAACAAAAAACTCTGATGCAAGATTGCAAAAGAAAGCTCAAAACCGTATGGTCTTCAATTAGTGATGACTCAAGTGGACAAGAACAAGGTCTCAATGTTCCCCCCAACTTCACACAGTACACTCTTCAAGATCGGAAGATTGTTCTTCAACAGCCCATGCGACAAAAGCCAAGCATGCCAGGGGTTTCATATGATGGTCCAGAAGATGCAAAAAAAATTGATATCACTGAGCCAGGAAAAGAGCCTCGCTATGTGTGGATTGCCACAGACTTGTCCTTAGATGAGGAGAAGTTATTAATTCAAACAATAAAGGAGTATCGCGATGTTTTTGCTTGGAGTTATAAAGACCTCAAAGGAGTTGATCCAAGCATTTGTCATCAGCATACAATTCCATTGCGAGAGGATGTAAAGCCTTCCAAGCAACGTCCTTATACTTACAATGAGAATTTTGCACGAAAGATAAAAGAAGAAATAGACAAGCTCTTAGAGGCAGAATTTATCTATGAGACTGAACACACTAAATGGGTTTCCCCTATTGTAGTGGTGCCCAAGAAAAATGGAAAACTTCGAGTATGTGTAAACCTCAAGAAGGTAAATGCAGCTACTATACGTGATCATTACCCACTTCCAATCACAGATCATGTTTTAGAACGAGTCGTAGGGAAAAAGGCATATAGTTTCTTGGATGGATTCTCCGGTTACAATCAAGTATCAATTGATCCAAAGGATCAACACAAGATAGCCTTTGCTACTGAAGATGGCATCTTTGCCTATCGTGTTATGCCATTTGGTCTAACAAATGCACCTACAACCTTTCAGTGGTTAATGAGTCATATATTCAAGGAGTACCTTAGGCTATTTCTTGAGATCTTCATGGATGATTTATGTGTTCACTCACAAGAGCGTGATGATCATATAAAACACCTCAGACTGGTGTTTCAAAAGTGTCAAGTTTATCGTATATGCTTGAATCCTGACAAGTGCAAATTCATGGTAAGACAAGGGAAAATTTTGGGCCATATTGTTTCTCGCAATGGGATTTCAACAGATATGGATAAAATTGATGTCATTGTCTCATTACCTCGGCCTATCAACCCTAAAGGGGTACAAATATTCATGGGACATTGTGGCTATTATCGTCGATTCATCTACATGTACGCTGTCCTAGCCCCAAACCATTATATGCTCTTCTTGTAAAGTTTAATTGGACTGACAAGTATAAGGAATCCTTTGAAAAGTTGAAGCAAGCATTAGTGACTGCACCCATCTTACGGGCACCAGGTTGGAACCAAATCTTTCATGTCCATATTGATGCTTCAAACTTGCAATTGGATGTATTTTGGCTCAATCGGGAGAACATAATAAGGATTTCCCAATCTCATATGCTAGTCGACAGTTGAACAATACTGAGAAGAATTATACCACAACAGAAAGAGAAGGTTTGTCAATGATATATGCAGTGAAAAAGTTTCGCCATTACCTTTTGGCAAACAAATTTATATTTTTTGTGGACCATCAAGCACTGCTATATTTGGTGAATAAGCCTTGTGCAACTTGAAGGATTGTGAGGTGGTTTGTCATCCTTCTTGAGTTTGATTTTGAAGTGGAGTCCGAAAAGGAACAAATCATCTAAGGGCAGATCATTTGTCTCGAATCACCTCTGGAGAAGCACCTATGGGTGTGGATGATGATATGTTAGATTCAACACTTTTCCTTGTAGAGACAGCTCCTAAATGGTCTGAACCCATCTTAGAAATTTTGACAAATGGGCAGATACAACTAGCGGGTCCTAATGTGGACCTATGGCGACCATTCAAGTTAATCTCAGGGAGATTATATCGTCAGGGTAATGATGGAGTGTTGCGTCTTATACCTAACCCTAACTAAGATGAAGAGATCTTGGAATGGGCACATGAGGGTATTGGTGGAATCCATGCATCAGCTACTACTTGTGTGCGACGTATAACTCAGGATGGGCAATGGTGGCCTACCATGCATGCGGATGCTGAAAAATTTGTTCGTAACTATGCTTCATGTCATATTCAACAACTAATTCATAATGTCACATTATTCCAAATTTTAACTACACCAAGTTGGAGTAAGTATATTGTGGACTATCTTAAGCATGGTCATACTGATCAAACAATTCCTAAACATTCCTAAACATCGAAAGCGTGCTATTGAAGTTGAAGCGGCCAACTATATGCTGATAGAGGGCCAACTCTACAAGAGGGGCAAGGATGGCAACTTGCGCATGTGTGTATGTGAAGCTGACTACTTGAAAATCTTGACTCATGCCCATGCAGGTGTTGGGGGTGGACACTTTTCGGGCAATACCACAGCTAAGTTGATTCGGTGGTCTGGGCTTTGGTGGCCAACCTTACAAATGGATGCCGAAGAATATGTGAAATGTTGTGACGATTGTCAAAGGACCAAACCTCCCATCACAAAGGACAATATGCCATTGCGGCCTATGTTAAGCACACGTGCGTTTGCCAAATGGGGTATTGATTTTGTTTGTCCCATTAAACCTCCAGCTCGTCACACGCATGCCGAATATATTATAGTCGCAAACTGACTATTTGACCAAATGGGTAGAGGCAAAGGCTAGAGTCAAAAATGATGCCAGAACCACAGCCAAGTTCTTGTATGAGTACGTGTTTACACGCTATGGCTTACCTATTGAAATCATAGTGATCAGGGTGTGCACTTTGTGAATGAGGTCATAGAGTTTTTACTTCAAGAATTTATGGTAATTCACAAACGTTCTGCACCCTATCAGCCCCAGACCAATGGTCAAGCTGAGAGTACTAACAAGATTCTCTGCACAACAAAGATTGTTGAGGGACATAGGACTGATTGGGAGAAAAAGTTGCACTCAGTTCTTTGGGCATATAGAACAGCCTATAAAACATATGTGCTGGGCACAACCCCATTTGAGCTTGCTTTTGGGCTAGATGCAATTCTTCCCATTGAATTTCTTGTACCTACTCTACGAGTTGCTAAACAATTGGACTGGACTGGTCATAAGCTTTCTCAACGCATTGATGAATTGGAAAATCTTAATGAGACCCGCTTATTGGCGGTAATGGGGATGTATGCCGAGAAGAGGAGACAAAAACAATGGTATGATCAAAATGTAACAACTGGCCGATTCAAAAAAGGGGACCTTGTACTCTTGTACACACTTAAGAAGCATAAGCAAAAGCTCAAGAAACATGGCTTAGGACCGTTTGTGATTAATGAGCTTACTCCTAGTGGTGCAGTGCGTTTAGAGACACTAGAAGGTGAGCAAATGCCTAACTTCATTAATGGAAGTCGTCTCAAGAAATACAATGAACCATTAACTGAAGTCATGCTTCAACAAATGCATGCTGCCAATACACGGAAAGAAGCACATGACCTACTTAAACGCCAGGCTCAAGAAGAGGCTAAAGCTAGAGTTGCAAAAGCCAAGAAGCGTCGCAAGGCTTCTGTGTTGGCCTTACAGATGAACAATATGTCGATCCTTTCAATATTCAAGTGTGTCTTCATCTTCATGAGACTACCTACTTTGTCTCTGCCTTAATTGACTCTGGTGCAGATTATAATGTTCTCTCATTTGACACATGGATAGCCTTGGGACAACCAACACTTGTGCACATTCCTATTGACTTACGAAGCTTCTCAGGTGAAGATAACCCTATAGAGGGAAAATGTGTCATTATGATGTCCATTCAGGATCACCAGATGTCAGTTCCCTTTTATGTGGCTAGTAAGTCCAAGGCATTGGTAGAGGTTGTTCGTGGTCGTTCATGGTTAAGTGCTACCAATTGTTCATTAGATTGGAAGAATAGACAATACAAATTACAAATTAATTCTGATTACATCTTGGGATCTACTGCTCCACGAGTTTTATCATGTCAAAAGGGTGGTAGTTCTACCTTACACAACCCACTTTCAACATCTGCTCTTCAAGATCCAAGACAAATGATGTGGATAATCGATGAGTCCTCAAGTGAGGGCCATGGCTGGCATGTTCCAACTACTCTAGTCACTGCTCAAAGAAGGCCAGGCAAGAAGGAATCGTCAATTTGACTACCCAAAGATGCGTACAAACTTGTATCATCTAGCCTAGTTGCTAAACCTCCTAAAAAGAATATTCGTTCCAAGCCTAAGCCGCCTCAGCAGATTGTTACTCATTGGGTGTTACTCATTGGGTCCCAAAGCATGTTCTTAAACCACAAGGCTATTATGAGGGTGCAACAGCACTTTGGCTTCCCAAATGCCATAGTTTGCTAGAGCCAGAAGAGTGTATCAATAAGATTCCAAAAGACACTCTTGGTTTTTCATATCAGTGGGAGCAAAGGAAATCAACACAACCTCTTCAAGATAGGATAGGTGGTTGTAATAGCACCTACAAATCTACTTGTGTTGACCTTCTCCAAACATGTATTGAATCATCAGCTGTCCCAATTTCTCCTTGTTACACAATTCCACCATCAACTTGTGTACCTAAGACAAATCCAACTTTACATGAGTCTCCTCTGAGCGTAGATTCTAGCACTTCACTGCCTAAATCCTCTTATCTTGCTCAAATTCCTCGACAATTGCTAACCTTCCCACCTCTTAAGAAGGACATACCCAAAACCAAAGGTAAGGCATTAACACTACAATTGAAGCTCTTTGGTAGATCAGTGTTTGAATAGTCTCACTTTTACTAATGTGGTTCCTTCTGCCATTACAGGATTGTGTTCTTTTTGAGATGATCTTATCTACATTGTTTTTGATAGGGATTGTGATGATGGATATGAGTGTATAAAGTTTGAAGTTTCTAAATTTCATTGTTCTACGCCCAGATACCTCCTGATGGATACTTGGTGAGATACATGTCCACCATGCATTGACCCTGATAGTACTCAACCTGAACATCGCGGGGGTTATAGTGCTCCTCCTTTTCAAACTCATTCTAGGTACTTTTATGCTCCCTTAGGTGAAATTTGCTGTGGGCATCACTTTGTCACTTTATTCTATCAACAGCATCACCCATTTCCACATTGTCAAGAGTGTGCACGACTCGTATTAGGAGAAGCTTCACACATTTGTTGGCTATGCCGCTCTTACTTTCGACGATATGGCACGGGCTTAATGAAACAAATTGTGGGAATTACACCCCAACGCCATAACCTTCTTAATGTGAGAGTACCAGAGAGAGGACCAAATCAACGTAGATTACCTCAAGAGGTTCAAGCACAACAATGGAGGGATACATGCATAAATGACTTGCAACCACCTATCTTGCAAGCCCTCCTTCCCCCAGCCTCAACATGTCAATTTTGGATCACTATGAGTACCTATATTGAGCAATTCCAAAATCGGAATTGTCTGCTTAACCTTCCCATAGAACCAATGCCACATTTTAGCGAGGAAGCACTCCTTCCTCTACCACCTTCTCCAGAGGCTGACTTTTGTACAGGGTTGTCCTTGCATCTTGAAGTGATTGATACCATCTTTCCAGCAGAAGTGGACACGGATCCACCGCGAGTGCAAGGATAAGCTCATCGACTCCACAATAAGATCAACAAGCCAAGGCACTTTTCTCCCACTGGGTTTTTTCCCTCGGCTATATTCGGTGATTGGCACCAATAACAAATTTTATTTTTTCTTTTCTTTTCTTGTTTGTTAATCAGACATTTTGCAGAGATCTCAGCTAAACAAGAGCATACAAACACGCCCCAATAGTCCACCTACCGTGCACACAAATTAGGAAGGGGAGAGACATGCAATGCCTACAAAGAGCAAAGAGAAGCAATCTGCACAACATCAACAAGCAAGCACTACAACAGGTGTATTCAAATCATAATCTTTTGTTCTTTATGTGCTTTTCACTTTTGCATATATTGTTTGCATGTTCACACATAGTTGGCTGGTTTAAGTTTTAAATTAGTTGTTACCATGTGGTGAGTGATTTCTAGATTATTAGAGGACTTAGTAGAAGGTATTTCTATTTGAAGATGGTGTAAGATATATGCCAACGGAGTATGCCAAGTTCTTATGCTCTCAAAGTCTAGTAGTTATCCCTAGTGGTAGCTACCTCTTAGGTATGGGCTAGGTGCTACAATTAATAAAAAAATTTATGAAAATCATGCCCCAAAAAATATATACAAGTGAATTGAGACATGACGTGTCTACGGCCATGTGGAATGCTTGGTAGGACCTTGGGTTGTCTTAGCACCTTGGGGCCGATGCCTTGGTTTCCATGGGGTGAACACGGACGTCTAAAAGATTAAGAAGAAGACCTTCAAGGAATCTACCGCCTTGATAGATGTTGGTAGGACTCTGGGGTACATTATGGGCCCTCGAGACCGATGCCCTCATCTTCATGGGGTACTCCTTATGTCAAAAAGAAAGAAAAGGGTCTGTCGCCCTTGAGATACTTAACGGCCTTTAGATTCTCTTGGCGGAGGTCTCTTGGCCATTGCTTGGGTCTCATTGGGATGGAACCTTCCTCTTTATTCATCTTTTACACACACACCAAAAAAAAGAAAGAAAGAAAGAAAGAAAGAAAGGTCCAATCACCATTGCTCATATTTAGGAGTAGGCCAATGTGGGTTCTAAATGAGAGTTCTAAGTGTATTAAGCAAGGCTCACTTATGGGGTTGTCCGCCCATGTGTGAAAGAGGCCTAGGGTTAGGGTTAGGGACATCTCTACAAAAGAGATGTTAGCTAAAGAAAGTGGACGTTTTTGCCATTCTCATAAGCTATTGAGTGAAGCTCTTGAGCTCTCAAGCTATGGCAGCTCTCTAACTCTCTCTCTATTGTACTCTAATGAGCATCAAGCTCCAATGAGTATAGCTCCACTTCTTTCTCTTAATCTGTTTTTACATCATTGAAGTAGATTAATCTATGATTAGTTGAATGCTTCTTTCTTTCTCTTGTGTATGCTGCATGCTTGTAGTGTGTGTGTGTAGTCTCTATTGATGCAAGCTCTTGCCCACTTCATTGGCAATGAGTTATTCACGGATAGACTCTCTCTATGAGCTTGTGGGTTTGTGAATGTTACATTCTCTGCTTGCTTAAGCTTGTGGGTTAGTAGATGCACACTTATGGGTTTGTAGGCATTAGGGAAAGCTAAGATTTAATCAATGTTTGAATGGGATTAAGAGATTGCTATGCATTGCTTGTTCTCTTGATTAGTGTAGTGGATTTAAGGGATTGAGAGATTGATTGAGGTGTTGAATGGTTGAATCGTCAAGTGGTGGTTTGTGTATGTGAACTCTCCCTCATGGGATAAGCCTTCATGCACTAATCGGGTCGAGTCCTCGGATTGACATTGTGTTTCTTAACACATTTGTTGATCGGTAGTACTCTATGAGCACTATATTGCATGGTAGAGAGAACCGCTCTACAAAGCACCATGTAGATGGATTAAAATATAGGTAATAAAATCCTGGAGATGGGGACCCTATGGCCTTGTGGCCATATGATACCTCTTAAGAATTACTATGAAGAGATTATGAGGCTAGCTAGAAGAATGCTTGAGAGGGGTGGCCTATTGTTGTTTGGCCATAGGGTGCCTCTCATGAAGGACTATGTAGGGGTGATGCACCATGTGAAGGGATGCACATATATCTAGAAGCATGATTGAAAAGGAGAGCCTATTGACCTATGTCCATAGGGTTCCTCTAAATGTATATGTGGGTGATGACCCTACAAAGGGATGGAAGAGTGAGCATGGGGAGGCGATTATGCAAGAGTGATTGTGGGGAGGTGATTCACCATGTAAAGAGAGCTTGAAATGTTGGACTCTATGGATGTCTTTTCATAGGCTACCTCTCAAGAGTGACCAAGAAGAGACTATAGCTAGAAGAACTCTTGAGAGTGGGACCCTATGGCAATGTGGCCATAGGGTGCCTCCCAACAGTTACTATGAATTGGTTAAGCACCATGTCAAGGTATGCAAGTCTAGGTGGAGGAATGCCTTGAGAAGAGGAACCTATGGCCATAATACCATAGGGTGCCTCTTAAGGCTTACCATGAAGAGGCAATGGACCTAGCTAGAGAATGATAGAGAGGGCCCTCCAACCATAGAGTTCCTCTCAAAAATTACTATGTAGGGTTGATGGCCCATATAAAGGGATGCACAACTAGCCTAGGGCCCTCCAACCATAGAGTTCCTCTCAAAAATTATTATGTAGGGTTGATGGCCCATATAAAGGGATGCACAACTAGCTAGCTAGAATCATTTTCAAAAGGTAGATCATATGGCCTTGTGGCCATAGGGTTCTTATAGAGAGTGACAATGGAGAAGTGAGGCACCTAGTAAAGGGATGTAAATGTAGTTGGAAGAATGGATTTTAGGGGGAGCATATGGCCCTTTGGCCGTAGCGTACCTCTAAGAGTGACTACAAAGAGCCTTTAGATCTAGTTAAGAAAATTCTTGGGACGAGTAGCCTATGGCCCTATGGCCATAGGGTCTTTTTGAGAGTTACTATTATGTAGGGGTGCTGCAACCTCTAAAGGATGCATATCTACTTTAAAGAATGCTTTAGAGGTGGAACCTATGCCCAAAGCATGCTTCTCAAACATAGCTATGGTGGGATGATGCACCCTGTGTTTGAATGCAAATCTAGGTAGAAAAATGCATAGGGAGAGTACTTCTCTTTGAGAATAGATTGCCTCATAGGAATGATTATGGAAAGTTGAGTGCTTGCTAGGGGATTGTTGGAAGAACTCTTGTGAGGGGATCTTATGGCTCCTTGGCCATAGGGTGCCTCTCAAAGAGTGACTATGGAGAGGTGAATCACCATGTGAATACATGCAAATCTAGTGGAAAGAATGCTTGGTATAGCAGGAGCCTATGGTCCTTACTTCATAGGGGTGTCTCTCAAGAGTGATTATACAAGTGTCAAGCACCATGTAAATAGATGAAGATCCAAGAAGAAGACTTCTTGTAAGAGGACATCTATGTCACTTTTACCATAAGGTGTCTCCAAAGAGTGAATAAGGGGAGGTGATACACCATGTAAAGAGTGAATATGGAGAGGGTATGCCAATGAAACAGCTAGAAGAAAGGTAGAGAGGGCCTTACAGCCCTCTAGCCAAAAATTGCCTCCCAAGAGTAACTATGGAGTGGTGAAGCACCATGTCAAGGGATGCAAATCTAGGTAGACAAATTTTAGAGAGGGGGACCCTATGGCCTTGTGGCCATATGATGCCTCTGAAGACTTACTAAGAAGAACCTAGGAGCCAAACTAGAAGAAGGCTTGAGAGGGGGGCCTATGGCCCTCTAGCCATAGGCTACCTCCTAAGAAGGAATATGTAGGGGTGATGCACCCTGTGAAGAGATGCACATATAGCTAGAAGGATTCTTTAAAAGGAGAGCCTATGGCCCTATGGCCATAGGGTTCCTCTAAAGTTATGGATGGTTGATGACCCTAAAAAAGGATGCAAGAGTGATTATGGGGAGGTGATTCACCACATAAAGAATTCTTGAAAGGGGGATGCTATGAGATGTCTTAGCATAGGCTACCTCTCAAGAGTGACGAAGAAGAGTCTATGCTAGATAGAATAATGCTTGGGAGTGGGAGCCTATGGCTATGTGGCCATTGGCTGCTTCCAAAGAGTTCCTATAGATTTTTGAAGCAACATGTCAAGGTATGCAAGTCTATCTCGAAGAATGCTTTGGGAAGAGGAACCTATGGCCATGTGGCCATAGGGTGCCTCTCAAGATTTAACATGAAGAGCCTAGTTGGCCTTTGCCAACTAGGCCAGAAGCATGCTTCTCAAGCATAGTTATGCCGAAAGGAAGAGCATAGGAATATACCTAGAAAAGTGCTTGAGAGGGAGGGCCTATAAACCTTTGGATGCTTCAAAAGGGCAACCTATGGCCCTATGGCCATAGAATGCCTCTCAAGAGTGTCTACATAGGGTTTGGGCGGGAAATTTGAAATTTGAATTTCCCCCCAAATTTGAATTTGAAAGTTGAACAAGATATTTGAATTTGAATCTAGGGGGAAAATTCAAAATTCAATCTTGGTTAGTTGTCTTTTCATTTTCTAAAATTTTTCAATTTTCTAAATTCAAACTTGTAGTGGGAGGCTTCCTACACAAATTCAAAATTCAAGCTTGAATTTTAGAGGGATTTTTGAGCAATCAAGGAGGTTTTCAATTCTTCCAAGAGGATTATTACAAAAAAGTACAAGGTACTATTCATTGTTTATGTTTCAATTTCTTGGTAATTATCCTTTTTGAATTACTCCATTAATATGAGATTAGTGCATGGATTAGTGCATAAATAAGAATGCTAATTATTGTGTAGGTAATTAGTGCATTTAAATGAATATTTCTTTGTATTAGTGCATTAATGTGAAGGTTAAGTGGTGTGTAGTTAGATTGATTATTAGCAATCAATGACTTCATTAGTAAACAGACACATCAACAAAAGGGAAACACTAACCTTGAAGTGTGACAGGAGATTAGTGGTTTGCGGATGATGATGAGAGTACACGCCAAGAAGACAAATCTGCACGATTGAATGACACTGATATGTGTGTGTGTGTGTGTGTGTGTGTGTGTGTGTATGTGTGAGTTTATGTGTGTGTTTGTATGTGTGGGTGCGCAAGGAGGAGAGAGGGAGAGAGGCAAGAAAGGTATCTGTGTGCATAGTTGGAGAAAGGGATGAAAGAGGGTGACAGGGAAGCAAAGAGAATGGGATGAAAGAGGGTGACAGGGAAGCAAAGAGAATGGGATAGAGGCGGCTCAAATCGACAAGATCAGGACGCAAGGGAGAAAAGGGGGCCCGATTGACGGTGGCATCAATGGGTGCACAACAGAACATGGAAAGGGAGCACGACAACGGTAGGGACAAAGGCGGCTCAAATCGACAAGATCAGGTCGCGACGAGGACGTACACACATCTCACGTGATATGTAATCTTTACAGCTATACCTAGCTCGCGGAGGACATCACATCTGGTGCCTAGGGAGGTGTATGTATTGCTATTGGGGAGACCTTGTGCTTTGTGATTAAGGACAAAGGCATCATAATGCCCTAGAGAGCAGAGTGGATGATTATGTGCATAGGAGAGGACAAGGTTGGATTTCTTAATGTATATGCTCCTAATGTGCCGGTCGAGTGGCCAAATTAACATTTGGATGCTGATTGGAGACTCCTTACCCACAGCTGAGTGTTGGTGTATGGGACGAGACTTCAACGTGCTACGGGATAGGCCGGGTGGTAGCCACCATTTAGGGTGCTAAGCCAACAACTTGGGAGATACTATGCTTTGCCTTAAGGATTTTAGATGCTTGGCATGTGGAAGGATTTAGCGAGACCTTTCGGAGTTTCTCCTTCTCACGTTTGGACAAGAGGGTGGGGGATGCTAATCTCTCTCACATTGATTGTTGGTATGTAGATGGGTGGGCATGCAATTGGGGTGGGAGACTATTGGGATCCTAGCAAGGGGTCAATCTTGGTAAACCACCAACATGAAGAAGATTAATTTAAAGTTTTTCTCTGTGTAATATTCTTGAAGCAATGTTATGTACAGGTTCATGGAAGTGAGATTTGGCACGTTTTGTGTTCAAATCTCACCTCTCGTCGAATAGATCATTGTGGTCTCTTGGGATTGTTCCTACGACGTTAAAAGCCTCTCTCTCTCTCTCTCTCTCTCTCTCTCTCTCTCTCTCTCTCTCTCTCTCTCTCTCTCTCTCTCTCTCTCTCTCCCTCTCTCTCTCTCTCTCTTTTAACAATATTGTAGAGCTTACGTAAATCAGGGAGAGAGTCTCTCCCTCATCCCCACCGCCTCTCTCTCTTTTAACAATATTGTAGAGCTTACGTAAATCAGGGAGAGAGTCTCTCCCTCATCCCCACCGCCTCTCTTTTTGGGTTTCGGTGATCCATCATATCCCTGGTAGACCATCTTAATTCTCCAAATCGACATGTGTTCGAATCCCACTACGTACTATATGTTGCTACCTATTAAAAACCACCACAATAGGTAACTGAGAGATAGACATGGATCCGATAGTAGGCTCCAGGTATAGAATTGTGCGCAAGATCGGAAGCGGAGCATTTGGTGAGATTTATGCGTGCATGCATGTGTGCGTGCATGCGTGCATGCGTGTGTGCGTGTGTGCGTGTGTGCGTGCATGCGTGTGTGTGTGCGCACGCACACGTGCGCACGTGCCCCCCCACTTTCTCTCTCTCTTTCTGATTCCGCAAAGCTAATTTTTGTTAGGGTTTAGCAGTCCGATCATGTATATACATTCACAATGTGGTCCGATGTCCCTGGGCCCCCACAGCAACTTCCCCCCTTTAGATGTATATACATATCATGTAATATGGGGGGAAGCTAGACCCTCATGCCAAGTAGTGCCTGCCTCTAATTAACTCGTATTATCCATTAATCTTTAACTTTAAAACTTCAATGTGGTCCGATGTCCCTGGGCCCCCACAGCAACTTCCCCCCTTTTAGATGTATATACATATCATGTAATATGGGGGGAAGCTAGACCCTCATGCCAAGTAGTGCCTGCCTCCAATTAATTTTATCAAGTACTCCACATTGGGATAGGAACTTCTCCACCTTTATCCATACATGATGTACTACTTTGCAATCCCACAAAGAATGCCTTAATGATTCCTTCCCACTTTTGCACCAAGGGCACATGGGATTACCTTCCCCCCATCTGGCAGTAAGCTCCTTGATAGGCAGTTTGTGGTGCAATATCCTCCACAACAATAAATTGAGTCTTCCAGACACTGAAGCTTTCCGTAACTTTTTGTTCAATTTGCAATAATACAATGTCACCCTGCAATCTGCCCTCTTCCACTTTTCTACCATCCAAGACAGCCATTTCACTTCCACCCTCTTGATCTTGACTTTGTGACCAATCAACTTTCCGTTGATCTGCCACTCCTTTAGAGAAGGCTCAGAAGAAATAAAGGGAGTAGAGGGCCAATCAACTTTCCGTTGATCTGCCACTCCTTCAAAGAAGGCTCAGAAGAAATAAAGCAAGTAGAGGGCCAATAGCTTTTCTAGTAAATTAAGAAATAATCAACATAAAAACTTCCCTAATCAACTGCAGAGTTGTGCTGTCTAGAGTCGTGATCTAGGTCTAGTAGAACTGTAAAATTATGCTCCAAATAGCCGTAAATGTGACTTTTATAAAAGCGACTTAATTTTTACTTTTTTAGGCTTAGACGAATTGTATCACTTAAAATAAGTCCTTTCATGCATTCAAATCCACCAAAAATCATAATTAACATATTAGAGCTCAATAGTGCCCAATGAAAACCTTTCCTGACTATCTGACCCTTAAGGTTGTAGCACATACATAAAAATAATTAATTAATTCCATTATTCTTACTTTACAAGATCCCGTTTCTTAAAAATTTTGTATCGTTGTTGTCAATTATGAACAATTTGCGTTTGTGCAGTGTTCTATTTTAATGTTCTTTCAGTTTTTTATAATTGCAATATTTAATTCTAGTTTAATTTGAATTACGTGCTTTTGTCTATCATAGATTTCCGCGCTCACAAGGTAATCAACTATTGATGTATGTGTGTCAAGATGAGAGCCCGGACTAATTGGTTTCTATGTATTGAAAGCAAACCACTTGTATACCTTCTTTTAATTTCTTGTGCAGGCATACAGATTACTCACTTGCAAAGATTCACCACCAACTGTGCCACTATCAAGAACTTGTATCTAAACCCCATCTACCTCACCAACCATAAACCCATCCATTGCTTTTAGCTTAACCTCTTCATCCCTGCAACGTGCTTTTGGTTCATAGTATTTCAATATTTTTTTCCTCATTGAAATAAATCATTTGTTGTATGAAATTTTAGCTGTAAAAAGTCTTGTTACCTAATAATCATACAGAAAAAGATGATTTAATATAGGTGCAGGTAACTTGGGTGACATTGTCCATGGACAAGATGCCTGTACATGCATTCATGTTCTTTACAGTTAGAGGCTACTTGTATATGCATTCATGTATGGTTTTTTCTTTTTTTGGCTTTATAGTGAGAGGCTATAGGTCTGTACTTTACTGTGAAAGGCTACTTGTGCAGGCATTCATGTATGTTTTTTTTTTTGTTGGCTACTGGCTTGTCCATGCATTCATGTACTTTATTTTTGTTGGCTACTTCTCCATGCATTGATGTATGGTTTCTTTATCCTGAATTTTGCAGGGCAAGATGTGTTGGTGTCCTCCATATGTGCATTTTGAGAGGAAGACTATGTTTTGCATGAACAAAGCCCAAGCACACGAAGTATATGACCTTACCGACTCTGTAGTGGATGCATGAATATTGACTGAGGCAGACTTTAGAGACAATGACTGGTTAAAATGATTTAAGAAGGTGCCAAAGAGGGGCAACAAAGTGAAATTCAGAGATGGTGGGTCCATGATTCCAACCTCTTGTGCAGATCTGCTCTTGCTGCATGTGAATCCTTTGCACCATTGATGTGGTCCCACAACAAACTTTCGACGTTTTTGAAGATATGCATTGGGTCCAAGAGATGGTTGATGCAAAGACTTGTCCAATAAGGTAGTTGAAATAGAATAGAATACCTCTTCATCCCATTGGGGAGCCCTTCATCAAGCGCCTTCATGGCTTGCCAATGTCTCTCGCGACCATATGTGGAGGTCGACGCCCGATGAATCCTTCACGCAATTCATGTGGCTTTAGATGACATTTATGGCCCTGGAATATCATCTTTTTAAGTGCACGTGACCTTCGTGCATCCAGTCTTGGCCCACAAACTAGACATGCATGGTAGCCACTAGTGACAAGCCCTGAATACTCCCCATAGCTACAAAAGTCATGCATAGTCCACATAAGTATGCCTCTAATATGTGCCTGCTTTTGTCTTTCACCTTGATGTCGAACCACAACTCCTTGAGCTCATCTATAAGCGATTATAGATACACATCTATAAGCGATTGTAGATACACATCCATATTCTTTACCTTGTAACGACCAAGCACTAGCAAGCTGAATATCAAATGCCCCTTCTTTGTCGTCAACCGTGGAATGTTGTAGTTCACAACAACTATGGGCCACACACTATATGTTGTCGAGCGGCGCTGACCAAATGGATTAACTCCATCCATTGCCAAACCAAGCCGCAAATACCGAGGGCTCTTTTGCAAAATCTAGCCAAGTCTCTTTGATGTGTTTCCATGCCATGCAAACTGCAAGAATGCGTTGCACACCATCCGTGGAGCGATTTTGGGAGTGCCAAGACATAAGGCTTGCAATTGATTTACACCTGAACATGTGTTGAATGCGCGGTATTAGTGGAAAATGCCTCAAGACCTTCTCCGGCATAGTTTCCCCTCAAAGATCTTTACGATATCTGTCAGCACCACACTTTGGACATTTTTCCAAGTCCTTGTACTCCCTTTGAAAGAGGACACGTTGGGGCAAGCATGTGTGGAATTATAGTCTACGCCCAGCTTTCGGAGTATCTTTCTTGCATCATCTCTGGAGCTCGGCATTGTATTCTGAGACGGCAATATGTGATTCTTCAAAAGCCTACACGTCACACCACGTTGAACATCGAGCAAGCATTGTAAAGATGCAATAGTCGTTTGTTTAAAACATGCACACACATTACCTGAATAGCTCTGTGACGCTTTTATCACTCCAACCAAATGACCCTTGAAGGTTTAGCAACGTAAGGACTGTCTTCAGAGACGGGAAATCCTCGAGCCTTCATATAAGGGTGTACGAGCCTCTTGCTTCATACCCTCGGCCACAGGATCACTTGCCTCAAAAATTGCCTCGAGCATGTCATCCATCTCTTGTTCGAGCATCTCCACGTGTGGATATTTATTGGCATTCACATCAAGAGCCATAGGCATAGCATTTTGCAAACCTTTAGTGCCCGCCACTTGGTTGGACCGCAGACCGCATGCAAACCCGCCTAACTGGTTGCAGGACTCTTGTCGCTTCCCCAATGTTGGAGTCCTGTGAGAAGCATAGCCCACATATAAATTTAAAGATACACACAGTCTTTAGACATCCACGTACTACGATCAATTTACCGATGAAATATGTTGTGCAACCACTTGATCAATAATGGTGGGATCAAACTGTCCGTAAATTTAAAGATCCACACAGTCTTTAGACATCCACGTACTACGATCAATTTACCAATGAAATATGTTGTGCAACCACTTGATCAATAATGGTGGGATCAAACTGTCCGTATTCCTCCACATGCTGCATCATTACACGACGTTGTCGTAGCTCCGCCCATTTGCACTGGTTGCAAGGACATAACACTGGGTCCAGCTCTAAGGTGCACACATGTATGCCCTACATGAGGCCTTCCCGTCATCTCATATCCCCTCGAATCCATATAAAGTACCGGGAATATGAGGGCCTTCTCAAAGCTCAGGGGCCCACTGTAAGGATTTGGAGCTGAGTCAGCTGCCAACTAGGCGTGCAAAAGGCCGGAGCTTTTGGCGGTGTCAGGTGTGTATCCTAAACTGCCCAAATCCGACGGGGGTTCAATTTATTGGTTTGGGCACAATGGCGGCGGCCTAAACCCTAGGTTGTTTTCGAGCACTTCGAACTGCACAGTCGATTGATGAGGCGGATTCTAACCTCCAGTGCCCGTATCCAGTTTCGGCTTCTCTCATCCTCGGCCCGCCACACCTATGCTTCACCACAGGGGGGTGGCTTCCGGGATGCGCCCCACATCACCACAGGCATGCTTCACCACAGGGATGCCTTCTCTCTCCGTCGACTTGTCACATCTTCCTCTACCCCATCCTCCTCCGCAGGCCTTCCTCTCGCATCTTCCCCTTCCAGGTTGAAGTTCTGGTGTTCAGTTCTGGGCCTTGTTTTCACGGTGGTGGTTGCGAATGAGGGTTACTGTGTATATCTGGCATGCCGGGGAGATGTCCCAAGCATGAATCATGGGGAAGACCAGATGTGGATCCCTTCTACAAATATGGATACTAAAGCTCTGCTGGACAAAGTTCCAGATGGATTTTTCTATATGATGGTTGGATGGCCTGGAATCGGTAAGACTACACAGTTATGTGATGCTGCAAGGGATAGGGGAGCAGCAATTTATCTTGACGGGGCTGCACAACAGTCTTTCAAAGCCATACAGGCGACTATCAATCAAAGGTACAGAAGTCTTTTTATGTCATGGATGCGTCCTGAGTCAGGACTGGAAATCCTTAGCGAATTGGCTTTCTGGGTCAAACTATTTAGACGAAAGCATCTGGTCTTCATAGTTGACCATATTGAAAAGCTGGCTGAAGCAGATGTTTTACAGCTAGTTTCATGGGCGAAGAAGCAAGCTGATGGTAAGCGCGTCAGGGTAATCTTGATGGGGTCTGAGCAGAGTACCAGGCTAATTTCCAACTCTGATACCAGAACCAGAGGTCGACTTGTGCTGTGTTATCCTCCAAGCGCTCAGGAGATAAGGGAGGCTCTGAGAAAGTTCATGAGTACCCACCCAGATAAGTATAACCTGGATGTTGAGAAGTGTCTCTACCTCGGAGGGACATGCCCAACTGAGTATCTGCATGGCGACCTCCTCGCCACAGAAGAGTATTTAATGGAGCAGTTCACAGAAAAGCATGCCAGATTTGAGAGGCAACGCAGGGATTTCCGTGATGTAGGTTTTTGGTTCACGCTTTTAGTGGCAGGGTCTAATGGCGTGTCATTGGTGGCTCTCCAGAAGTACTATGTCCCTGACCTAGACAAGGTACTGTCTGAACCCTGCATTCTGTATTATAAGAAAAAGGTGTACTTTATCTCCGGCCGCAGCCGGGAAATGCATGCCGATTTGGTGCTTGAGGCCTATGGAAATGAGGTCCTGGAAATCTCTGCAGAAGTCGAAAGGCTCTCTAGGCTGTGGTTTTGGCCACTTTCATGGATGAAGCTGGTGAAAGAAAAAGGAAAGCTGGTGACGGCAAAGGAGAGGATTGCGAAAATTCAAGAGTGCATGTCTAATAAGTCATATGAGGCTTATGGCCCTTTATATCAGACAGAAGGACCAGTTAAGGCTGAGCCGGTGTGAGTGGTGTATGTGAGACACCAGCAGAGGAGAAAGGGAACAAGAGTGCATGAAGTGGATGAGCACATATAGTTCAATGTGTGATGCATGTAAGTTTGCCCTGGCACATGTTTTTTTTGGGATAGATATCTCGGTGTCTCCTTGGGTTGCACATGTTTTTTTTTTTTTTGGGATAGATATTTCAATGAGATATCCTTGGGACAATCAAGCTTGACATCTTTCTTGGATGTTTGGTGTAATGTTAAACGTGGTGCAATTTGATGGCTTCACTTGTTATAGGCTTATTTAATCATTCATATGTATGACTTGGCTTTCATTTTGGGATGTTGGCAGTGTTTTCTACATCATCATGATTGATTTCAACTTTTGGAATGTTTAAAATGATAAAAAGTAAGTTCATCTTTGGTATTTCAGCTTTTGGAACGTTTAGAATGATACAAAGCAAGTTTTATAGAAGTGGGGAGCTGAAAAACCCACTTAATTCTTAGTTCAAGGCTCTTTTTGTAAATGTGGCTTGTTCCATCTTAAAGTAGGGGTTGATGTTCTAACTCAAAGTAAACTTTGTTTAGTCTTTTAAGTTTGATTTGTAACTCTTTCTTGCTCCAACTGATTATAGAGTTAGTTTAGTTCTTTCCTATGTTTGTGTTTCTTTGTTGACATAGAGTAGTCTTGGAGTGCTAGACTCTATCATGATTGAGTATGCCCATCACCTCTGGAGAGTGATAGAAACTCAGCTCGTTGGTTTTATAAAGTATATTCTTTTGAAATAACCTTATACAAACCTGCACCTACTCTTGGGCACTGATGACCTGATGACGTGAGTGGGGATGTCGTAGCTTATTGTCCACGCTATGCATGATAGAGTTGATCAACCTACACTTCATGTCTGGACAAACATTGGAATTAAAGGTTGCACTTTCGAGTCCTATTCTTTTTAAAGTTTAGCTTAATGTTTTGTTCTTGTTTGTAAGTGCTCTAGGACTAGAGTTTATAGTTCTTTGTTTTGCTATTTTGCGTTATTGATTAGTATCTCAGTAGAGTAGTTTTAAGTTCTTATTAATGATCAAGTCTTTGTATGATTGTGTGTGTGTCTTTATGTTTATTTTTGGAAGGTTCCTTCAATTAGGTAATTGTTTTGTAAAAAATTTTCTTTTTCTAGTTTTTGTTGTTTTGTTTGTTTTGTTTTGTTTGTTTTGTTTTGTTTTTTGTTTTCCAACAACTACTACTCTCTCCCTCGTGCTTGCGTTCTCTTTTTTCATAGGCAAAAGCAAAGCACAGTCCTCTTGCTTTGTGTGTTTGTGCCCCCTCCCTCTTGTTGCCTTCTTTCATAGGCGGCACAAACAATAGAGAGTTTGCATTGTAGAGGCAACAGGCGCAATGGTTGTTTTTGTTCGTAGTATTTCGTTAGTCAAGCTTGTCTTGCTGAGCCCTTGACGCCCCTCTCATGCTTTGTCTCTCTTTCTCACTCTCTACGCAAGGGGCATGCTTGACGGAGAAGCTCAACATGATTGGATACCTTAGTCTAGACTATAAGGTATGGTCAGGAGGCTAATACTTTTTGCAATAGCACAATTAAAGAGTATGTGGTAGATTCTTTAGGTTTTGTCTTTTGCTATACATCTCCCCTTCAACAACCCAAAGGATTTATAATGGTAACACTTCTTTTGCAGTTGCACAAAAAAAGTTGTGGTAGATTTATGTAAGACGAAGGTCCACTCAAGGCCATGCTTTATGCTAACTAATTAGCCAAGGCTTGTTTATACGGACTGCTTGGTGGAATAAGGTCGTACACATGTGATTCAGGCCATGGTTTTTCAAAAGATCAGAAAACATCATGTATGCGATTGTTATATCAAGTCTAGCTTATATCCAACTGGATACAATTTAAACCTTGGAAATCGTTCATAATGATACAATTTAAACCTTGGAAATATTGAAATTTAGTTTTTCTTTTTGGTAAAAAACTGTTCTTACAGGAGGGAAAAAAGGCAAACTAAGCCCAAAGTCAATACTTGGCATACTTTTCACTTAAGAAGTAAATAAAAAATCAATCTCTCCGATTGGAGAAATTAATACAAGTTCCTTTCGAGGGGGGGCGACCTCATAAATGCAACCCTCAGTACTGTGTTCTTGTTGCAATCTTTTCTTTTACGTGAATCATTAGCTTTTCTTTCACAGTTATTGATTAAATTAAGTCTTTGCCAAGAAATACGATTACATTGGTATCAGGGCTTAGGCTTTCTTTCTTTTTGGAGAAAGGAACAGTTCAGGTATTCCATGAAAGGTTAGGTCTGTACATAACCTAAGTAAGAGGAATTGGGAGCTATTACCCTTCTTCCTGTTGTGCTAGAGATTGGGGGGAGCTCCTATCTTAATACTGCACCTCTTTGGAGGGTACCTATGGTTTTAGCAGTATTGGGAGCTATTACCCTTCTTCCTGTTGTGCTAGAGATTGGGGGGAGCTCCTATCTTAATACTGTACCTCTTTGGAGGGTACCTATGGTTTCAGCAGTATTGAGCTTGTAGAAAGTCTCCAAAGACTAGCCATCTGGGAAGTTGCACTGTTACGCCCCACTCCTCTATTTTAGCTTATAGACGGAACTCTCGCCAACTGGTGTGGGTATCAAAAAGGACTATATTCCTTGATTCCTGAAGTGAGAGAACTATGGGATTTGAGGATCAATAGGCTAATAACATGGAATGGCAAAGAACTAATTTTCTTAATGATGATGAAGCTAATGAGAGTATAAGGACAATTAGGTATTCGGCACGTCGGTTGCAAGAAGCACAGGATAATCCAAATCTGCGAGCAACTGTGCAAGCCCAATTACAAGTCAATGAGTTGATTCCTCCCACTCGAGAAGAGAGAGCTCGCTCTCTAGAGCGGTGGGAATCACCACAAGATGGGCATCGGCGGTCTCATACTGAAAGGAGACGAAGACATGCCTCTGGAAGAAGCCAAGAACCACAACCAAGAGAAGAGAAGGCTAGTGACAACCATGATGAGCAACATGAAGGGGACAACTCGGAACGTCGTGAGCACTCTGATGAAGAGTTGCCACCAAGACGACGACGTCCGAAGCGCTCCCCTCCTCGTACCACGAAGCGAAGATGTCACAGCCCAAGATCTAGCTCTTCCAGAGAGAGAAGCAATGAGAGGAGGCATCCTCGTCATAGAAGAAGGAAATCACCTTCTCCTCCTTCTCCATCCAATTCTTCCAACTCTTTTTTTAGAGCACACGAAGCAAGTTCTTCTTCCAGAAGAAGAGGGCATAGACATTCATATCCCACCTGGAAGAGATCTCCCCCCTCCAAAAGTTCAAGGAAGGAGGGAAAAGCATCACCTTCCTTTCTTACGATAGAACTTACGAAAATACGGATAATACTTTACAAATCAATCTAAGCGCTCAGAAATGTTGCTATGAATTTCCACAAGTCTGGTAGACAATGGTGGGCTAGTCTAAGAGCTCAAGGTCAAGCACCAAAGTCCTGGAGAGAGTGCAAGATTGCTATCCTGAAGCAATTCCTCACCGATGATGCAAAGGAAGTTGTCCTCACAGCATGAGGAGCTTCAAGCTGGAGCAAGGGGAAACTATCCAAAAGTATGTGGACAAGTTTTGGGATTTGCATCTCAAAGCCACTATCTTCAAGCAGATAGATTTCTCTGAGCAGAAGCAGTAATTCTGTGCGGGGCTTCCTGAAGATATGCACACTCATGTCAATGCCCAGAAGCCCAAATCTACCTCTGAGCTTATACACCACACGATGGTAGCAACCAAGATTTTTCTTCCTACTACAAAGTCGGGGTCTAAGCACAGGACAAAGGAGATAGATTTCAATCAAGAGATAAAGCTCCTAATGGCAAGCGTAACAAAGGCAACAAAAAGAAAGACAAAGGCCCCTATAAAGGTCAAAACCGTCTCTCTCTCTCAGAGATGGAATGTTATCGAAGCGAGAATCGATGCTTTAGATGTGGGGAACAAGGTCACTCTTATCGAGCCTGTCCTTCGAGATCGACTAAAAAGGATAAGCCCTAAGCATCCATGATTCTCACTCGGGAGAACCAAGAGGCCAAAGAAGACGAAGTATCATGCCAATGCTATGCATGGGCAAAGTACATGATCAAGATTGTCTCATCATGTTTGACCCAGGCTCAAATCGCAACTTCATATCAAGGGAGTTAGCGGAGAAGTTGGGCATCCACACACATGAAATGGGTCTTACTATGGATGTTGATGGTGCTTTTGATAGTCCAATAGTCCTAGTCACTCCCTTGATTGGAAAGCTCCGACTGCATGTGCAGGGCTATGTTGATCAAGAGGATTTCTTCATTTCCCCTCTTAAGAACCAAGATGTTTTGTTGGGTGTGCCATGGTTTCATAGGATGGCAGCTCATCTTAAGTTCCCAGAAAGAGTAATTGCTATTAAGCATAAAGGTAGAGAGACTAACTTAGAAGTTAACGACAAGGGACATATGATTCCTATTCTATCTATCTAAGGAAGCTTTACATAAATCAATGAAGTTTGCTATTTCTCTGTATATGATTTTTGTCAAAGATTCTTCTAAAGTTGATAACTCTCTCTTGTCGGAAACAAGTGATTCATCAAAAGTAGATACAAATTTAAAGTTGTTTCTAGATGAATATTCAGACCGTTTTACCGACTCTATTCCAAGTGAACTACCTCCCTCATGAGGGGTAGATGATCATAAGATAGAGCTTATTCCAAGAAGCGCACCACCCAACAAGCCACCTTATCGAGTCTCTCCTGCCCAGCAGGAAGAAATTATGACTCAAGTACATGAACTATTGGAGAAAGGGATGATATAGCCCAGCTCATCTCCTTTCTGCTCTCCAGTGTTAGTAGTGCAAAAGAAGGATGGTTCATACCATATGTGTGTGGACTATTGTGCACTAAACAAGAATACTATCAAGAACAGGTTCCCGGTTCCAAGGATTGAGGATCTCTTTGATAAGCTTCAAGGGTCTTTTGACTATAGTAGGATAGATCTCAAGAGCGGTTATCATCAGGATCTACATCGTACCGGAAGATATTCACACATAAGACCGCGTTTCGCATGACGTTTGGTCTTTATGAGTTTCTTGTGATGCCATTTGGACTCACAAATGCACCAGCCACATTCAATCGAATGATGGAACATATTTTTCGAAAGCATCGAGGTTACCTGGGGGTATTCTTTGATGATATCATAGTCTACTCCAAATCTTTAGAAGAGCACAAGGAACATCTCAAAGTAGTTTTTCAAGAACTGTGAGATAATAAGCTTTACATAAATAGCAAAAAGAGTGAATTCTTTTTGCAAGAAATAAGGTATTTGGGCCATATTATCTCTAAAGAAGGGATCTACATGGATCTCGAGAAGCTTAAGGTAATAGAAGAATGGCCTCAACCTATGAATCTTCCTGAGCTAAGAAGCTTTATTGGCATGTGCTCTTACTATCGAAGATTTATAGAGAAGTTCTCTTTGATAGCAGGTCCTCTCCATGATTTAACAAAGAAAAAGGTTAAATTTCAATGGATTGCTAAGGAAACAAAGCCTGTTCTAGTGCTTCTAGATCTCTCCAAGCCATTTGAGGTCCACTGTGATGCATGTGGTGAATGCTTAGGGGTTGTTCTTTTACAAGAGGGACATGCTATTGCATTCGAAAGTCGCCACTTGCATCCTGAAGAAAGAATCCTAGGCATCTATGAAAAGGAATTACTTCCAGTAATTCATGCCTTAGATTCTTGGAAGCATTATCTTCTGGGTACGCCCTTTATTATCCGGATAGACCATCAAAGTATCACGTACTTTATGACACATACCAAATTGTCAGATAAACAAATGAGGTGGGCTAATTTTCTTTCTAAATTTTATTTTTATATATCTCACATTCCAGGTAAGCATAACATGTAGCGGATGCTCTCTCATGAGACGACCAAGAGCAAATGTTGTATCTGTAGCATATCACCAGGATCTAACAAGCATGTTAGATCATGACGACCAAGAGCGAATGCTGTATCTATAGCATATCACCAGGATCTAACAAGCATGTTAGATGCGTACGCTACTGATTTAGACTTTGTTGATGTAATGTCTAAACTAACCAGTGGGCAGAGCCAAGATCCATATATAATAAAAGATGGATTTCTCTTACATGCTCACAGTTATGTGTGACAAAGAAGCTCCGAGAGAAGGTTATGAATGAATCCCATGCTCCTCCTTATGCGGGACATCGCAGAATTCAAGCTACCATAAGTGCTATGGATACATATTTCTACTGGCCTTCAATGAAAAGGACATTCAAGAACATGTTTCCCAATGCTTGATATGTTAGAAGATCAAGTACGATACAGGCAAGCAACAAGGGTTGCTACAACCATTGCCAATACCAAAAGCTCCTTGGGAGAGTATTTCAATGGACTTTATTTTTGGTCTTCCTAAGTCCAGACAAGGAAATACAGGTATTTGGACAATAGTTGACAGGTTTAGTAAACAAGCACATTTCATACTTGTCAAAAAGAGCATTAAGTCCCATCATGTGGCTAACCTCTTCATTGCTCAAATCTTTAAGTATCATGGGCTACCTAGCTCTATAGTTTTAGATAGAGACCCATGCATGACAAGTCTCTTCTGGAAGGGGCTCTTTGATAATTTGGGAACTAAGCTTAACTTCTCCTCTGCTTATCACCCTCAAACGGATGGGCAAAGCGAGATAGTTAACTCCACGATTCTTGATCTTGTCAAATGTTATGTGAATGAAGTCACAGAGAAGAATCAATGGGATAAGTATCTTCCTTTAGTCGAGTATGTGTATAACAATACTGTTCACTCTTCCACAGGAAAAACTCCATTTGAGGTGGTGGAAGGCCGCCCCCCATTCTACGAATGAAGGAAAAGATTTTTGATGCTGCTGATGAGTATGTAAGGGACATCAAGATAGCATTTTAGAAGATAAAAGATGCTATTTGTGCCTCGCAGCAAAAGAAAAAGCAAGCAACTGATAAGCATCGAATAGCTATTGCTTTTAAGGATGACGAATGGGTACTCCTTAAATCCCAAAGGCCCGCATCTAAGGCAAACCTCGGGCAAGAATTGGCAAGGTGAGTCTACGGGTCATCAAAAGTTTTATGCTAAGCTGGCCAAAAGGTATTATGGGCCATTCCAAATTCAGGGAAAGATCAATGAAACGGCTTATAGGCTTAAGGTGCCAACCCATTGGTAGGTCCACAATGCCTTTCATGTTAGCCTCTTGAAGCCTTTGAAAGGTGTTCTGCCTACGAAACCAATCGATGAAGATCCTCTTGAATTTGATGAGCTTGAGGAGATATTGTAGCCTGAAGCAATCCTTAGGCACAAGGACAAGTTGTTGCAAAATGGTAAGGTGCTCCGTAAGTATTTAATTAAGTTTAAAAATTATCATTTTGACGATTCTAAATGGATGATGGAGCCGCAGCTCATTCCCAGGGGTTGAGTGCCTCTCAAGACATCGATGTATAAAAATGTTAATGAAGAAATGTTTTTTTTCCTCGTCTCTCTTGTCTTCATTATGTTTTAATATGCATGCATGAAGGACATGCACATGAAGGACATGCTTGCGGGGCAGACTCTGTCTCTCAAGCACAGACGAGTAGACTAGCAATCTACTACGGGATGGTGTCATGGCTACATAAGAAAGAACAAGCTTGCGGCAGACTGTGTCTCTCAAGCACCGAGTAGATTAGCCATCTACTGCGAAAAGTGTTTTGCTTAAATGTGGATCCCAAGCAAGATGGGCTAAGGCACCTTTACGAAGCATAGTTGAGGACGACTATGATTTAAGGGTGGGGTAATGTCATCAAATTATCATTTTGATATATTACCAATGTTTTTATGACCTCAGCACTTTATTTTGCTGGACACACAATGCATACGTGTCATCAAAATAAAGTTAGACTCATAAAAGATGACTTTCTCTCTCTAGATCTAGAGAGAGAAAGTACATGAAAGGACTCTAACAAAGTAAGGAAACTAACAAGAATGTAATGCTGGTCTATGGAAGGCCATAAGAGCAGAAGTACATTCATAAGTTGTTAGATGAAGCTAAAACGATGATTTTCTCTCTCTATACCTAGAGAGATAAAATGCTCCATAAGACCTTAAGGGGAGCTAGGATGCAGCGGAAATGACAATGGAGCACTAGATCAACTCAAAGACATTCATAAGCTGCTAGCTAAGTAATGCACATTCATATGTTGCTAGTTACAATGATTTTCTCTCTCTAGACCTAGAGAGAGAAAATACTTCAGAAGACCTTAACAGGAGCCAGAGCTCAACGGGAATGGACATGAAGTACGAGAAGTACTTAAAGACATTCATAAGCCATTAGCTAATGATCTAGGGATTCCAACATGCTTTACGAGAATCAAAATGACCTAGGAACGACCTCGAAACATATTAATTAAGTGTTAGAAGTCACCCGGGAGTGGGGGAACATGGCCCAGGGGGTGGGATAAGGTAGAGAGTGGATAAACTTGCTCCACAAGTCTCAATTAACCTATTATAGGTGAAAAGAAGGAGCTGGGAGCAAATGTAGCCAAAAAGCACCTTTTCCTCCCAAAATAGAGGCCAGAATCTGCTAAATCAAGCTCCTCACTCTCTGGATGGCGCAATTTCACCTCCCCCTCCCAAAATAGAGGCCAGAATCTGCTAAATCAAGCTCCTCACTCTCTGGATGGCGCAATTTCACCTCCCCCTCTGCATTTCTTGCATGTTCTAACTCCCATATGCATATAAGGCATGCAGGTAGTCACCGCATAGCTATCGAAAGCCTCTTTCCACTTCTTCTCTCTGCAATTACTAAGCTTCTCTTTGCAATTACTAAGCTTCTCTTTGCAATTACTAAGCTATCAAAAGCCTCTTTCCAATGATGATGCCAAGAAGGATGACAAAGGCAAGGCAAAGGTTAAAGAGGCAAACACTATTGTCCATGGCAGTGATGATGGTGACATTTGCTATGCCTCTACACTTGACTATGCATTTCTTGTTGTCACAAAATTGGATCATTGATTCCTGTGCATCTTTTCATGTTACTCCACATAGAGAGTGGTTTGTTTCGTATGATGCAAGTAGGAAAGGATGCGTACGACTAGGCAATGACTATGCTTATGAGATTGTTGGAGTGGGAGATGTGCATCTTATATTTGCCAATGGTTCTTCGTTTATGCTCAAGAAAGTGAGACATGTGCCACAGCTTGGTTAGCACTAGAGACAGCTTGATGATGGTGGATATCATGTTACTTTTGGTGATTGTTCATGGAAGATAACCAAAGGTTCTTTTGTTGTAGCTTGTGGTTCTAAGTCTGGTACATGTGTCTAGTGTGTTAAAAATCATGTCATTGTGCAGTAACCAAGCAGCCGTCTACTTCGTTGTGGCATCTCTGGTTAGGCCATATGAGCCAAAAGGGAATGAAAATCTTGTCTCGTTTTTGCTATATTCTTGAGTTTAATTTTTTAGATTTTTCTATTTATGATCATTGTTTGTTTGGCAAACAAACCACGTCAGCACATAAAAGAAGTGGCAAGAGGAAAAGCGAGCCTCTAAATTTGGTTCATATTGATGTGTGTGGGCCTATGCCTACTATGTCTTTGGGAGGTGCTTCATATTTTGCATAGATGATTACACACGAAAGGTGTGGGTGTATCCTCTTAAGTGAAAGGATGAAGCCTTTCAGAAGTTTGTTGCACTAGTGGAGAATTACTGTAGCCAAAAGCTTAAGTCCTTACACACAGATAATAGTGGAGAGTATGTCGCTAAAGCCTTTCAGGACTTTTGTGACTTGAAGGGCATTAAGAGAGAAGTGACTGCTCCATATAATCCTCCACAGAATGGCGTAGCTAAGAGGATGAATCGTACGATTCAAGAGAGGATTCATAGCATGTTGTCCAATGCTAGATTACCTAATGGTTTTTGGGCGGATGCTGTCAATATAGTTGTTCATCTTATTAATCGGTCACCTAATAAGGCTTTAGATGAGAAGGTTCCAAAGGAGCTATGGTCTGGGAAAACTCTGTCTTATGGGCATCTTCGTGTTTTTGGCTGTGAAGCATATTGCCATGTCCCTAAAGAGATGGGAAATAAGCTTGACCCGAAGTCAAGGAAGTGCATATTCTCTTGGATATGGCAAATCTGGCGAAATGGGATATCTTTTGTGGGATCCGAAAGCCAAAAAGATTGTACACAGCCATGATGTGTTCAACGAAGAGAAGCTGCACAAGAAGCCTATACCTGCTGTTGAGATACGTAGAATGGTGATTCAAGAAGATGGACTTGTGCATAATAGAGTGCCAAATGCACCGAATGATGGGCACCAAGCACAAGGTATGCAAGCTTAGAATCTTCCCCTTGTGAATCATGATGGAGTGGAATAAAATGGTGGCATTGTTGAGCCGGCGTTGAGGAGGTGTACAAGGGTGACACATCCTCCAGATAGATATGTTCCATCATCAGATTATGTCATGTTGACAGATTGTGGTGAGCCTTCGTGTTATAAAAAAGCATGTTACGTGATGACAAGCTTAAGTGGGAGAAGGCTATGCATTCAAAGATGGATTCTTTGCATAAGAATGCAACTTGGGACTTGGTACCTTTGCCAAAAGGAAAACATGCTTTGCCTTGCAAATGGGTCTATAAGTTGAAGGTCACACACCGAGTGATGGAAGGCCTATGTACAAGGCTAGACTAGTTGTCAAAGGGTTCAAGCAAGAGAAGGGTGTTGACTTTGATGAGATTTTCTCTCCTGTAGTCAAGATGACCACTCTTCGGTGTGTTCTTGCTTTGGTTGCCAGAGAGGTCATGGAACTTGTCCAAATGGATGTCAAGAGAGTGTTCTTACATGGTGATCTTCATGAGGATATTTATATGCAGCACAGCCATAGGGTTTTTGTTGTGAATGGCAAAGAGAACTTGGTGTGTAAGCTCAAGAAGAGTCTTTATGGCTTGAAGCAAGCACCAAGGGAATGGTATCATAAGTTTGATGCATTCATGAAGTCTCAAGGTTATATTAGGAGTGAGGTGGATCATTGACTCTATACGAAGAAGGTTGTCGATGGTAGTCTTTTAATCTTGATTCTTTACGTGGATGATATGCTCATAGCTAGGAAGAACACCTATGAAGTAGATGCTTTACAAACAAAGTTGCATGAGAACTTTGACATGAAGGATTTGGGAGAAGCCAGTCATATTCTCGGCATACGTATCATGTGAGATAGGGATAAAAGGTTGCTTTACTTGTCTCAAACTGAGTATGTATCTAGAATACTCAAGCATTTCAATATGGAGAGGGGGAAGGCAATAAGTACTCCATTGTCTCCATATGTGGAACTTAGCCAAGATGACTGTCCTAAATCAGATGAGGAGAAGGCTGAGATGGTCAAGGTTCCTTATGCATCTACAGTTGGTAGTTTGATGTATGCCATGATTGCTACACGTCCAGATATTGCATTTGCAGTGGGAGTAGTTATAGCAGATATATGGCTAATCCTGGCAAGAAGCATTGGGAAGCAGCGTGTGTATTGGAGGATTGTGATCAGTGATACAATGGTTTCATTAAAGGATTGTTTTAAAGATAGCTGATGCTGAGAAAAAAGGCAATTTCATATTGGATGTGTAAGTGGTGTGACTAGTTTTATGTTTGCATGAACATCCGGCTAGGGGGCCTGGGAACTCTTTTCTGTGGTACCCGGGACAAAACCTAACCAAATTCCTAATTGGATCCCATCACTACAGTGGTTGGGCGTTTGGCTAACCCATGGGACTGGAAGGTTGGACTGATGGATCCGTAAATCGAGACTCAATTTTTGTTTAGTTCAATAGATGAAGTAAATCCCAGACAAAAATTGTTCTATGGAAAAGAATCGATGGCTGTGCCTCTCAATGAGGAAAAAAGCATTGGTCTCTATGATCCAAGTACAGTCTTTTTCCCTGATCTGACTATGGGACTTACGGGTTCGGTTAGATGAGTTTAGTTAGTTAAGCCCGTGCTTTCCGGGCAAAGGAAGTTTTTTCGGGTTCGGTTTTGGAAAAACCGATGGATTAGTCTCTTGTCTGGATATCTGTGGACGAGGCCCTGAGTGTGGGACCCTACCCCGCGCAAGAAGTGCTACTTCCGTTGCCAGCACCCCTAAAATTGTTGCGCGATGGGGATAGGGATGTCACAATTGGTATCAGAGCTATTTAGCTAATAAAAGGATCAACCGAGAAGCCAAATATGTCAAGAAGCACTAAAAGGTTATAATTGTGTGATAAAATTCATGCAATTTGATATTCAAACTGAAATTTATAAATTGTAATTGGGTCTTCAGATGGAAGTACCGCAATTGTATGGAATTCCTGGCTGCTTGAGGCCTAGACATGATGGTATTTACCTTATAGTTCCAAGAACCGTGACTACCCGTATATACCGAGGGTATAACTGCAGCTCTTTACTGGCAGTATATACGAGTAAATCTAAGACTTGAAATTATAAGCATTAATGTTATCCAGATGACATGCATAAGACATGCAACCATAACATATAACACATAACACATAATCATAATGCATTACGCATAATGCATTAGGCATAGAAGATAATGCATTATGCATAACACATAGCGCATAGCATTAGGCATAGCATATAACGCATAACACACAGCGCATAGCGCATAACGCATTAGGCGTAGGCTATGAAACAAAACACATGTATAGCGCATTAGGCATAGTGCATAACACTTAGCGCATTATGCATTAGGCATAACCATAGTGCATTACGCATAACCATAATGCATTATGCATTATGCATAACACATTAGGCATAACACATAATGCATTAGGCATATAACCATAACACATAACGCATACGCATAATGCATTAGGCATAGGAGATAATGCATTAGGCATAGTGCATGACACATAACGCATAACCATAATGCATTATGCATAACGCAAATGAGGCATAGGACATTATCGATAACGCATTATGCATAATGCATAGCACATAGCATTAGGGATAGTACATAACGCATAACACATAGAATGATAGTGCATAATGCATTAGCATTAGGCATAGGCTATAACGCATAGCACAAATATAGCGCATTAGGCATAGGCCATAGCGCATAACATATAATGTATATCCATTAGGCCATAGTGCATACACATAGACATAATGCATTTAGCATAGCCATAACATATAACATATTAGGCATAGCACATACATATTAGCCATTATGTATTGGGCATAATACGTTAGTGATAACGCATTAGCCATAACACATAATGTGTTTTATATGCAAAACACATACGCATTGGCCTCAACCCATTAAGCATAGTGCATTAAAGCATAATGCATATGCATTACTCATTCGCCATAACACAAAAGACATAAATTTCATATCTATCGATGTCTTAGTTTGTTTCAATTGAAAAGTATCGTACTCATCCCTGTACTCATCTACAAGGTAAAATATCATTTTTCTTGTGCCACATACTCATTGAGTTAATTTATTTTGAATGTCTAATAGCTAATTTTCCCCTTAAAACATGATTGTTTTGTAGGTACATCACCGTAATTTCTCATCTCATGGCCACTTAGAAGTTTATGAGACAGAAGTGTTAGAGCCATTGCATGACAGAAGTGTTAGAGCCATTGCATGACAATGAGAGTGAGGTGGCTTTTTTCAAAAAGGTGGATGAGGAGCTAAATAAGGTAAATAGCTTCTATGCATCCAAGGAGGATGAGTACACACAAAGGATGGATTCCCTTAAGTGCCAACTTAAAAACTTTTTGGACTTACAAAAGGCATTTGAAGATCAACAAGCTCTTTCATCTTCTGCCTCTCTTGTCTCCTCTTCAATGGGCCTCTATCTAATCCCATCAGCATCATCTAATGTTATACATAAAAAATGTAAGTAGTGACAGTTTGATAAACAGTAAAAAGAAATTCTCACAAAGATTAAAGCTTTGTTGCTGAAATGTTTTTATATTGGGTAGATTTAATCTCATAGACAAATGTAATTGCAAATAAATGAAGCTTTAATTTTGCAAAATAAATAACCTCATAGATTTAATCTCATAGACAAATGTAAATTCATATAAATGAAGTTCTAATTTTGCAAAATAAATAACCTCACATATGCAAATGAATGACTTTGGGCTTCTATATCAATCATGTATCCACTTTGATTTATGTCCTTTGCCTCTTCTATTGGTGCTTTCTATTCTAGTAAATATTTGTATTTGCACTACTATAATAGCTATACATTAGAGATTTTTTATCAAGGCTTTATTGTGAGTCATAAATTACACTAGAACATGTGCTTTGTATAAAATTATCCTCCCAAAAATATTCCTAATAAGAGAGAGAGAGAGAGAGAGAGAGAGAGAGAGAGAGAGAGAGAGAGAGGGGGGGGAGGGAGGAAGGAAGAGGGAGAGTGTAGTAGGAGTTGTTATTCATAGAGCTTCTAATTATTTACAAAATTTATCTTTCCTAACGCTACTAAGTTGTAGAAGAAAAATCTAATATGGAATTCTTTCAAAATTAATAATTGAGTGAAGGAAAACCAATCAAATAGATACTTTATCAGTTATTATCAAACACATAAACTTATAGATATTACTATATTGCTACTTGAAATCCATATTTCATTAGAGGTTGTTGTGCCAACCAACAAAATTTAAGTGGTAAGAGAAGCAAAATTTTCTTTCATTTAAGACTTTAAGATCCATTGCTATCTTATCAATCAAGAAATGTTGAAAATAATGGTAAATACATGCTCCCAATCAAGGAAAAAAATAGGGGCTAATATTCATCAATTGGCTATTTTTTGGGACTTTTCCCAAAAAACATTTGCATGCTGCCATCTTTAAACATTCGCCCATTGTTTGTCATTTTGAAGATTTTTAGAATATGTTTGCCCAACTTTGGGTATTTTAGGGCATTTTTTAAATACATTTGCCCCACTTTCTATAGTTATAGATTTATATATGAGGAATATTTTCCAACCCATATACACTTACAAGTTCTTGAAGGGCTCCTATTTTTTACCCTATTCCCAATTATTCTTTGTGTATACAAGACCTGTGGAAGTCACTCTTCAAAAGTGACATATATCATGTGCGACAAGAGGTTTTTTTTTAAACCTCTATATACATGCTATATTTACACTGTGGTGGATATCATAATAGACTTGTCCCCAGCACCTACTGTATACACAAAGTATACATTAATGCCCTCTAGTTAACTCAGGTGATATGACACATGTTTTAAAAGTGACTACGTCGGGATGTTAAAATTTGTGAAAGAAAAGGTGATAGAGAGGAAACTTATAGCTAAAATTATGACCTAAGGGCATGAAAAGAGGGAGAAAGGATGGAGGGAGTGAGAGTGCACTAGGAGACTCAGTACTTATTACTAGAAATGTTGATTATTTAGAAACTTTATCTTGCCTAAAGCTCTACTAAATCATAAAAGAAAAAACTAATATGGACTTCTTTCAATTCAAATAGTTAAATATGGAAATTCAATCAAATAGATACTTAAAGACTAATCAAATATGTAAACATATAGAGATTGTCATAGTGCTACTTGCAATCCACATTTCATTAGAGGTGGATGTTGTGCCAACCAACAAACTTTAAGTGGTTAGAGAATAATACTTTAAGTGGTTAGAGAATAATACTTTTCTGTCATTTCAAATTTTAAGGTTCATTACTATCTTATGAATGCATGAATGTTGAAAAGCATGGCAAATACATGCTCCCAATTGTTCTTTGTGTATGTGAGACCCGGGGTGGTCATTCGTCAAAAGTCACATATACCTTGTGCATTTAAGAGAGTATTAAAAATATCCCCATATACATGCTATATTTTACATTGTGGGTATCATAAAAAAGCCTATCCAACCCCTAATGTAAACAAAAAGTATACATTTCTTGAGTCAAAACTTCCCCTTTTGTTAACGCAAGTGATACAACACCTTTTTAAAAAGTGACTGCCTGAGGATGTGAGATACTCAAAAGGAAAGGTGATATAAAGGGAACTAGCTAAAATATTGACCTAAAATTTTTGCGAATGATATCTATTTATCTATCTATCTATCTACACACACACACACACACACACACACACACACACACACATACATACATACATACATACATACATACATATATTATCTAGTAGGCAATAAAATCCACAATGCAAGTTTGTTTTGTGTAATTGTCTTTCAAGCTCTCTCTCTCTCTCTCTACGTTATCCCTCTATATTAGCATCTATTTTGAGCTTTCATAACTTATTTAATATGTATGTGTTCAATAAAGCTCCCCTTCTCTAACTATTTTTATGAAATCTCTATATATAGGTTCAAGAACTTTTGCCTTGGAAAATAGTCATCTAAGGTGCATTAAACATGTGCACGATAAGCCTTTTGGTGGCCTCAATCTAATTATGTGTGGATAACTATTCCAAGCAAGCCTTGTACGCAATTTGTGGATTTTCAAACAATAATCACATTTGCTAGGAACTATTGCTCTAAGCTATTGGCAAATCACACTAGAATGTACCATGGTTCCATGGCTCTTGCAAGCCTCATGCTGTATATTTCCTCTCTCGAGCATGATATGGCTTAGACCAGACCTCCCCTACCCCTCTTAACTCCACCTTATCACCTTGAGCTCAATGCACATAACATGCTCAAAAGACTTTTCAACACTCAAAAGACTCACATACACACTCACCCCCTCTTCTCCTTGGTGTATATATACCCCCCACTTCTCTTTGTTAAGGGCCTTAATGCCTCCACTCTAAGCATTCGTAGACAAGCCTCTCCTTACCTCCTTCACCACACACCTTAGGTCTCTTGCCAACACCATCACAATTAAGACTCTTATGATCCTCTAGCCTCTTAGGGCCTTAAAAATTGGGGAGAAGTTAGTCTCTTAAGCCTTAGCTGTCCATCTTCTCCATGATCTTAGTCTTCTACACCCCCCTCTCACAATAAGGATTTCTCTTCACCCTCACCTCTGGCCCACCCTTTCCATGCTTATCCATGCACCATTTTTCTTACACCATCTCTTAGTAAGCACCTAGGGACTCTGAGCACAATCAGCATGGTGCACCCTTTCACATATCATATACATAGTTAAGCCTTGGGCTTTTAGTTTTTGCCATGCTAAACTTCACCTCCTCTCTCATGCACCATATCTTGGGCTATGTGTTATGTGTATTGCATATTGTGTATTATGTATGTGTTATGCAAATTGTGTATTGCCTATGTGTTATGCGCTATGTGTTATGTGAGTTACGATGTGCGAGTGCGCTATGCGCTATACGCTATACGATTGCACTATATGCCTATGTCTTGTGCCTACCGGTATATGTGTTAGAGTAATGTGTTATGCCAGTGCGTAATACGTTGTAATACGTTGTGTGTGCATAATCCATAATGTGAGTATGTAATGTGATGTGAATTACGAGTGCGTAATGGAACACCTACTATTTGATTTTTTCCTAGACTAAAAGAAATGCATAAGCACTAGGAAATGTACAAGCACTTACATGTATATACAAATGCAGCAAGAATCCATAAGCGTGCACTACACATAAGACAAGGAAAAGGAAAGTTAAAATACGTGTGCTTGTGCACTAATTATGTGTGTGTGTGTGTGTGTGTGCACTACTCTCCTATGGTGTTTTGGAGCTTGGTTCGAACAACATTTTTGGTTTCTAGGAGAGCACCTATGTGATTGGAGGTCCCGATTTCTTCCCCCTCCCATTCTTTAGCCTCTTCACACCCACACAAGCTTGGGCTTTTGTTTACCACCAAGCTTATTCTCCCCTCCTAGATTTTAGATTTTATATATACTTGGGATTTTGTGTACCCCCCAAGCTAATTTTATAAGCCTCCCCCTTCCCCCCGCCCCCACTCGGGTTTTTAGCTTCTATGCACCCATTTTTGCTTTTGGTATTTCTATACCCCAAAAGCAACTTTTTGGAAACCTACCCTACGATATTCTTGTACTCTAAAAATCCCCCCTATCTCCTTTCAAGAGTCCCCTTAATTCAACTCTATTTACATCTTGTACTCTCTACCCCCTTTAAATGGAGTACCCTTTGGCTAAAAACTTCCCTCCTCCCTTAAAAACCCACTCCGATTGTAACCTTTCCCTTTAACTAGCTCCATTCCCATTGTAAAGCACTCTTAAGGCTACTTAATGCCTTGGATTTTGGAGCTATAGTACTAGATTTTGAAGGATCCCCCCAAAATCTTACTATAAGTAAGCTCTTGCTCCCCATTGTATTCTCTTCCCCCTTACCACTTATGAGCTCTTTTATAGAGAGAAAGGTGTTCTCTCCCTTAATACAATCATCCTCCTTCCTCTCCCTACAATTTTTGGTCCTTCATTGTCCACTTTATCCACTTTGCTCCTTTCTATTCTTTCCAACTTTTTGAAAGTTCCTCTGATAATCTCTTAACCCTCAAAATACTCACCTAAAGATGCATACGCACGCTTGATTTAATATTTTAAATTACAAAAGAGTAGATATTCAAGGGCATATAGTCGTAACAATTCATACACACACACACACACACGTATACTTGTGCATTTTTGCTTTCACAGATGCATTAGTGCCCGTGCTTGTGCATAATGCATATATGCATGGGAATTAACGCTAATGCTTAAGCACTTATTCATGTGCGCTTATGCAAGCATGGGAATTAACACTAATGCTTAGTGCACATGTATAAGAGCTAATGCATGTGCACTTAGCATATGTGCTTAGTATATGCACTTAGTGCTTATGCATAAGTGCTAAGCACACATGCAAACCGCTTATGCACAAGTGCTAAGCACACATGCATTAGTGCTAAGTGCACACGCAAAGAGCCTATGCATATGCCTAATACTAAGTGTGTATGCCCCTATGCATAAGCATTAAGCACGAGACATATACCTACAGGAACGTTAAGAAACTTAAAAGATAGGGCAATGTACGTGCACTTACATATATATACAAATGCTGCAAGAATCCACAAGCGTATGCTACACATAAGATAAGAAATACGCAAATTAGAGAACGTGTACATCTGTGCTTATGTGTATATATGTGCATGCATTCATTTAGTGTGTGTGTGTGTGTGTGTATGCGAATGTACTTATGCATAATGCATATATGCATGGAAATTAATGGTAATGCTTAAGCGCTAATGCATATGTGCTTATGCATGGGAATTAACGCTAATGCTTAGTGCACATGCATAAGCGCTAATGCATATGTGCTTATGCATGGGAATTCACGCTAATGCTTAGTGCACATGCATAAGCACTAATGCATGTGTGCTTAGCGCTTATGCATATATGCATGGGAATTAACAGTAATGCTTAAGTGCTAATGCATATGTGCTTATGCATGGGAATTAACACTAATGCTTAGCGCACATGCATAAGCACTAATGCTTGTGTGCTTAGCGCTTATGCATATATGCACTTAGCATAAGCTCTTATGCATATACGCTTATGCATAAGCACTTAGCGCTCATGCATAAGTGCTTATACATGTGCGATTAGCGCGCATAAGCCCTAATCTTCAAACGCATTACATGTGCGCTAATCTTCAAGCACATTGCATTATGTTTGTGTGTGCACACATGCAATGTGATGATGCATAAGTGCTAAGCGCACATGCAAAACACATATGCTCTCATGCTCATCCATAAGCGCTAGTGCTAAGCATACACGCAAAACGCTTATGCATAAGTGCTAAGCGCACATGCAAAGAGCTTATGCATATGCCTAAGACTAAGTGTGTGTGCCTCTATACATAAGCGTTAAGCGCGAGCCATATACCTACACAAGCATTAAGAAATTGAAAAGCTATGGCAAAGTAAGAGCACTTACATGTATATACGAATGCAGAAAGAATCCACGAGCATGTGCTACCCATAAGACAAGAAATAAGCAAGTTAGAGCACGTGTACATTTGCGCTTATGTGTGTGTATGTGCATACATGCATTTAGTGTGTGTAGGTGTGTGTGTGTGTGTGTGTGTGTGTGTGCATGCATGTGCATAGTGTGAATTTGTGCATATGCGTGTACATAGTGCACTAATTAGCATCTATGCATATGTATAGCGCTTTCATTTATGCATAGCACTTGCATCTCGGGGAGTTCACTATGTGTAAATCCTTTATATCACGTGTGTTTCATGCCTATTTAAAAATACCCTTATCTGTGAATTTTTCATGAATAAAACACACCCTTTTTCTATTCAATCTGTAAATACCCCCTTTAAATGGTACCCTTATATATGTAAAAAATGTATAAAAAAAGATTTTAAAAAACTCCTTCTATTGAACCCACATGCTACGCTTACATATTTATGAGTGACCCCCCCCCCTAAGACTTGCATATTGTGCTATATGCATTAGTGCATAGTGCATAGTGCAAACTTACAGCTTTTTTCAAAATTGGATTAAAAAACCCCTCCTATAAATGTAATTTTGTAACTTTTTGGAATTAAAATACCCCTCCTGATGAACTCATGTGCTAAACTTACATATTTTTACGTGAACCCCCCGCCGGGGGACTAGATTCTATGACATCCCCACTAACGTCATTAGTGCCCAATGTTGGGTATAGAACTTTGTATCAAGATATGCTCTCACATCCGCCCTCCACACAAGTGCACAAACACACTTGACATGTTGGATCAAGCTCCATGATCTAACCAATCTACCACACCTGGGTGATAAAAATGTTAGGCAATTTTATTTAATTATTCTTAAAAAAGAAAAAAAAAAGAAAGAACAAAAAATATAATAATATAAAACATTCAGCCTTTGCAATATGATCTATTTGTCCTTTTTTAAACTTCTTTTGGTTGATTCTTACAAATCTCCAAAAAAATAAGTAGCTAACCCATGATTAAAAGGCACCATGCATTGGTCTAATTTTTCTATTTCCAAAAACAATAGGAAAAGGAAGTAATGAACTCAAAACCTTCACCACCACTTCAACATCTTAACCCCAATCATGGCATACAAATTCACTTGCATGTTGATCAAAAAGTTTTCTTCCAATAGTGAATCATATCTCCATTTGGAGTAGAGCAACTAGGTGATATTTTAGCATCTCCTCGCCCTTTCATATTTTCACTTATTAATTTTAGAAAGTCTTGCAATATATTCATTCTAGTATAAAGAGCTAACAAGCATGTCTTCCATAGCATGGATGCTACCTTGGCCTTGTGCACATGCAAGAATTCATGTTCAAGTAGATAGATGTGCCTTGATCGTTGTTTATAGAAGACTCAACCCTTTTCATCAATTTCCACCATGTCATTAATGGTGGGGGAAAGGACGGTCTTCTATACATCTATCCTTGTAAGAACTAGTTGACATCAAATGTGAGGGAAAGGATGGTGCAATAGTGACGTCCCAACTTGACAAAGTCCACCCCTTTCTATGACTATTCAAGGGCCTTCTCATAACTGTCATTAACATCCTAAAACCATTGTATAGATCTGGGGGGCATATGCCATCATCAAATGTGAAAACCTTGCCATCCTTGAGTTGTTCCCCACTCCAACATTCCACTACCCTCGTTGGGACCCAAGGCCCAGGTACAACCTTTTAGAAAACCAAATTCCACAACAAGAGGGAAATCGGAGCAGTTGTTGGGAAGAAGCCAAAGAGATGGCAAGTTCATCTCTAGCCAACATTGGAACTGAAGATTGTAACAATTGACATACAGATCTTGCAATTTTTTATAAAGATTCAATATTCCTTAAGAAATGTCATTCTAATTCATTTTCTCTTTCTAACAAAACTTATTACTGCTAAATGGCTATGATTTCTTTAGGATGGAGACCCTCTAAAAGCTTGTACATAACCTCTTCAAAGACCTCCAAAAATTTCTAGTTTAGGGGCTAGCCTCATCCTATGTGGTGTGGATGAGGGACTCCTTATTATACATCGATTGCATCACCTACACCAATAGCAGTGGTGGTGAGGGTGATCTCCATTAAATCATGTAGCTTTGTGCAACTCTAGGCTAGATTACTACACCGTACATGTCACCATTCATGAGCCATATACCCATTAAGCACTAAGTGTCTTTGTAAGGGTTGCTTTGAGGAGAGAAGACCAATCATCCACTCTTTAGCTGAGCTCCCGTACATTTTTTCATAAAGAGTATTGCCATCTAGTAGAACCAACTAGAAATCCCATACCTTTGGCCCTTTTTGTAAAACCTCCACTTGGACCCTCACATTCCCTCTTTGGTTCAATTGGAAACCCCAACGTGGCTATAATCTACTAAATCATGAGGGTAAGGGAAGTTTTTAGATTACCATGTCCTTGAAAGCTATCATGTATATGGTGCAATTCCTCGGGGGCGGGGGGGGGGGGTTCACTATATATAAACCCTCTATATCACGTGCATTAAAAATACCCTTATCTGTGAATTTCTCTTGAATAAAACACACCCCTTTTCTATTCAATCTGTGAATACCCCCTTTATATAGCACCCTTCTGTATGTAGAAAATGTGTAAAAAAGGTATTTAAAAGTCCCTTCTGTTGAACCCACGTGATACTTACATATTTATGAGTGACCCCCCCGCCGAGTAATTCATCCCATGGAAATGATAAAATTCCTTTTTAACAAGGAGATATTTAAAACTAAGGTATTTAAAACTGGCAAGAAACCTAATAATATTGTGCTTATAGAGACATGTGATAGACATGTTACCTCATTCAATGGAGCACTCTACAAATATTTGAAGACCAAAAAGTTGGCTTAAGCATTACAGAGATCACACATAAATATGTCAGTGTAGCACATGGGTTCAAGAGAAGGGATTTTTAAAATCCTTCTTACACCCTTTTTTCCATATAGAAGGGCATCATTTGATGGGAGTATGCACAAGGTGATTAGAAGAAGGTTGTATTTTATTCATATAAATTCAGAGATAAGGGGATTTTAAAATAGACCTTGAACGCACGTGATACAGTGGATCTACATATAGTGAACTCCTTAAGGCTTGAGCATATGCATGGTATTAAATTATGCAATGAAAAGCATAAAATTTGTATTCATATAATTATCCACATGTAAAAAAATTGTTTATTTTGTTTTCTTTCCTCTTTTTGTAACTCAAAATAAAGGTTAGTGGTTAATTTGACTTCGCAAAGGATATGGAGTCAATTCTTGAGAGCACAATTCCTCTAGGAATTAATTAAAGACCACAAATGTGAGATTGAATAAAGAGAATTTTTCTCTCATGAATCTAAGATTTAAGGACCAAATAAATCATATTGAAGACAAAATAAAAGTGTTCAAGAAAATTCAATGTGTTATTTACGGTGAGCACACAATGCCTTATTTTCACCTCAAGTTAATCAAGAATATCCCAACATTAATGCCATTAAGATTGAGATCATGAATCCTTTACAAGAGAAAACATTTTCTTGCTATAATACTAACTCGGAGTGGTAATATTAACTCATTTTATAGAAAACATATACATTTTCTTGCTATAATATTAACTCAGAGTGTTAATATTAACTCATTTTATCCACTATGGTCACTTTCCTGAAAGAGAGCATTAGAATCACATGAAACTTCATGATGCCAAAAATTCTTCCTGGCTAAAACCCATAGTCCTCCTCTGAACTTTTGATCATCTATTCTATTGCCGGTTCATATAGCCGCGAGAGAGATGGCAAGAGAGAGCACATTGGGGGAGTGGTGCCCACATGGCAGAGAGAGAGAGAAAGGGGCAGTGCCCCCCCCCCCCCCCCCCCCCCCACACACACACACAAAGGGAAGGGGGCAAGCTTTTTTCTTCCTTCTTTTACTCTTTTCACCCCTAAATTTTTTCTTTTCACACTTCAATTTTTTTTTCTAAACAATCCTCCTTGAAATTAATAACCCTTTTATGCTTCCAAAAGGATATGGGTATCCTATTAATTTCATTTCAACCCCCTATACACACTAAAACTTCATTTCAATCCCCTGGCATTAAATTAATACCAATGACATAGAATTAATTTAATGCCACGTGGGTTTAAGGGAGCCTAAGGTACATCTTTCCCTCATCTCTCTCCTCTCTCTTCCCCCTATCCCCCAGAGACTCCTCCCCCTCTTACCATACAGATATGCCTCTCAACTCCCACAGTCTTCCTCTTGTCCAATCAGCCCTCCTCCCCTCCTCTCCCGTTGCCATGCCTCCCCCTCTTGCCTCCCCTCACCTGCCCACACAAAAAAGGCAACGTATACACAACGCCCTCTGTGCATCCCCTTGCTCACAAGAGGAAATTCCCCCCCAAACATCCCTTGCTCATATCTCCTTCCAATAGAGAACGAATGAACAAAGAGAGAGAGAGAGAGAGAGAGAGAGAGAGAGAGAGAGAGAGAGATGGACAGTGAGCCCATCCTTCCCCCTCAGGGAGGTCACTCAAAAATATGTAATTGTATCATGTGGATTCAACAAAAGGGATTTTTAAATCCCTTTTTACACATTTGTTAGATACATTTGAATAGGAAAAGGGGTACCATTTAAAGGGGGTATTTACATTTGAATAGGAAAAGGATTTATTTTATTCAATAAAACTTTACAAATAAGGGGTTTTTAAATAGGCCTTAAACACGCATGATATAGAGGGTTTACATATAGAGAATGCATGGAGGGTTTACATATAGAGAATGCATGGAGCCTTCCCCATCCTACCAAAAATGTAACATGAAGAACGTGTAATGATTACTCTGTGTGTGTGTGTGTGTGTGTGTGTGTGTGTGTGTGAGAGAGAGAGAGAGAGAGAGAGAGAGAGAGAGAGAGAGAGAGAGAGAGGTGCAAAGAGAAAGGGGAATGCAAGACAAGTGGCGGCCCCTTCATTGTCTTTTTTTAAAAACAAAAGTTAACACTCACCCCAAACTAATGAATTAAAACAAAATGATTTGCATGATTTGGGTACCCTATTAACTCACAGTGTTGGATGGATAAGAGCAAACTTTCTATTAATATTTGGTAAATTACAAGGTAAATATAAGAATATCTTCTCTTTATGTCTTAAATATAAATGGATTGGTGTGTATTCATGTAAACATCTCTTTTTGTAATTTTTCTATTAATATTTGGTAAAGTACAAGGTAAATATAAGAATATCTTCTCTTTACGTCTTAAATATAAATGGATTGGTGTGTATTCATGTAAACATCTCTTTTTGGAAAAATTACAGCATGGAGGATATTGTAGTACAACTTTGGATGATATATGGCATATCAAACAATGGTGGAAACAAAGACGAGCTTAAACTTTTAAATCTAAGACTAAAACTATCTTGATGGATGAAATCGTAGTTAAACTTTGGATGATATATGGCATATCAAATAATGATGGAAACAAAGATGAGCTTAAACTTTTAAATCTTAGACTAAAATTATGTTAAACATTTTTCAATCCAAGTCAAAATTCCAAAGCTTAGATTGAATCCTATTGTCATTCCATGTAAAAATATAAACACCAAAAGGGAGATTAGAGAGTCTCTACTATCACTCCACAAATTTTGGAATTGTATACTATTTAAATCAATTTTGCATTCCTAGTACATTTTACACTAGTCTTCTAATTGGGCCACAAAAGTGACTCTTCCCACAAAATTGGCATGGGCCATATTTTCGTAATTTGTACATATGATATGAAAACTTCATGAAATTTCTTGAGTACGCCATTAGGATATATAGAAAAATTTGGGAGCTAATTCTAACCTAAAATACAAAAAATAGAGAAGTCCATTTTCTAAAAATAGCAAATTTTGCATAAAACAACATAATGTTCACATACTAAATTATCCAAATATCATAATACTTTGATGAGTCAATTAAATACCTATAGAGGGATTTTTCAAAGTAATTTCAACCTGCTCTAAAAATAATTGACCTAAATTTGAGACATTGTACTAAAATCTTTTGCATTTTGATAAAATTCTCTTTCAAGATGGCTATACAAACATACCTTGACTCCTCGCATTTTAATCTTACTACTTTTTATCAACTCATATATAGTGTTGGGCACAAATTTCCCTTAGAGGGTTTGATTTTTAGAGCTGTAGACAAACCTGGGGGCTTCATCTCCAAGAAACTGTATGTATCACATGTGTTCAAGGGGTATTTTGAAAACCACTAATTACACTTATACACTTCTATAAATAATTAAAATGATCCCTTTTTTTCATAAAATTATCGATTTTAAAAAAAAACTGTTAAAAAGCCCCTCCTGGTAAATGTAATTTTGTAACTTTTTTGGATTAATAAATCCCTCCTAATGAACTCACATGCTAAATCCACATATATTTAGGTGAAGACCCCATTCATTGATGCTCTAATGGCATCAAGGCCATGTTGGTGGAGTAGCCCTAGGGCATCCAAGAATGGCCCTAGGGCCATTGCACATCAACATGAAGATTAGCCATATGGCCATTCTTGCATGCCCTAAGGCCCTCTTTCATGCTCCAAACCATGTTAGAGTGGCCCAAGGCCATGGTAGAATGGACATTGCACCATTCTTGTGCATCCAAGAATTTCCTTGGAGTATCAAAGAATGACCTCAGGGCCATCTTACATTCACTAGAAGAGCAAGAATGGCCCTAGGGTCATTCTTCATTGACCTCAAGGCCATTCTTGGATGCTTTAATGGCATCAAGGCCATATTTGGTGGAGTGGTCCCTTGGGCATCCAAGAATGGCCCTAGGGCCATTCTTTTCATTCACATAAACATTAATAATAGCATCATTCTTGCATGTTCTAAGATACTCTTCTCTTCTCAAAACCATGTTAGAGTGGCCCTGGACCATGAAAGTGCATCCAAGGATGTCCTTGAAGCATCAAATATTGACACGAGGCCATCTTACATTCACAAGGGGAGCAAGCATGGCCCTAGGGAATTTTTTATTGACCCCAAGGCCATCCATGTATGCTTTAGTGGCACCAAGGCCATGGTGGTGGTTTGTGAAGTGACCCTAGGGTATCCAAGATTGGCCCTAGGGCCATTCTTGCACACCCCAAAGTGGCCCCCGTGTCATTCTTACATTCACAAGAAGAGCACGAATGGTCCTAGGGCCGTTCTCTCATGCACATCAACATCAAGAATGGCCCTAGGGCAATTCTTGCATGCCCCGAGTGCTCTTCCAAGCTCGAAACCATGTTAAAGTGGCTTGGGGCCATGGAAGAATGGCCCTAGGGCCATTCTTGTGCATCCAAGAATGTCCTTGGAGCACCAAATAATGGCCCTAGAACCATTCTTACATTCACAAGAGGAGAAAGAATGGTCCTTGCCGCCATTCTTGATTGACAAGAAGCTCAAAACCATGTTAGAGTGGCCCAAGGCCATGGAAGAATGGTCCTCGGGCCATTCTTGAGCATCCAAGAATGCCCTTCTAGCATGGAAGAATGACCTCAGGGCCATCTCACAGTCAGTAGTAGAGGACCAAGAAGAATGTCCTTCTAGCATGGAAGAATGACCTCAGGGCCATCTCACAGTCTCAGTAGAGGAGCAAGAATGGCTCAAGACCATTCTTGATTGACCTCAAGGCCATTCTTGGATGCTATAAATGGTAATAAGGCCATGTTTGGTGGAGTGGCCCTTAGACATCCAAGAATGTCCCTAGGGCCATTCTTTTCATGCACATCAACATTATGAATGGTGCTAGGACAATTCTTGCATTCCCTAAGGTACTCTTCCATGCTCAAAAGTTTTCATGTAATGGTAATATGGCCATGTTTGGTGGAGTGGCCCTTAGACATCCAAGAATGTCTCTAGGGCCGTTATTTTCATGCACATCAACATTATGAATGGCGCTAGGACAATTCTTGCATTCCCTAAGGTACTCTTCCACCATGATCAAAACCATGTTAGAGTGGCCTTGGATGATGAAAGAGCATCCAAGAATGTCCTTGGAGCGTAAGGATTGGCCTAGGGCCATCTTACATTCACAAGAGGAGCAAGCATTGCCCTAGGGCCATTCTTGATTGATCCCACGGCTATTCTTGTATGCTCTAATGGAACCAAGAGCATGGTGGTGGAGTGGCCCTAGGGAATCTAATAATGGCCCTAGGGCCATTCATGCATGCCCCAAAGTCATTCTTGCATGCTATTGTGGTGGGGCTGAAAAACTATGAAACAATGCCCTAGGTCGTTTTTGTGCATCCAAGATTGTCCACGGAGCATCTAAGAATGGCCCTAGGGTCCATTCTTACACTCACAAGAGGAGAAAGAATGGCCATTCTTTTTATGCGAATCAACATTAAGAATGGCCTGGGGACCATTCTTGCATGCCTTGAGGCCCTCTTCCATGCTTAAAACCATGTTAGAGTGGCATGGGGCCTCGGAGCTTCAAAGAATGCCCCCTAGACCATTATTATAATCACAAGAGGAGAAGAATGGCATTGGGGCCATACTTGATTGACCCCAAGTCCATTCTTAGATGCTCTAATGGCATCAAGGTCGTGTTGGTGGAGTGGCCCTAGGGCATCCAAGAATGTCCCTAGGGCCATTCTTTTCATGCACATCAACATTAAGATTTTCCCTAGAGCCATTTTCTAATGCCTTGGGGTCCTCCTCCATGCTCAAACCATGTCAGAGTTGCCCGAGGCCATGGAAGAATGTCCCTAGGGCTATCCTTGTGCATCCAAGAATGTCCTTGGTGCATCAAAGAATGGCCCCAGGGCCATTCTTGATCAACCTCAACGCCATTCTTAGATGCTTGAACGGAATAAGGCAATGGTGGTGGAGTGGCCTTGAGGCATCCAAATTCATAAGTGAGATTGATAGCCAAGGGTGGTTGAGAATAGACATTGTGCATAGCAATGCTTTGGTGGACATGGATGCTAGCGACGGGTGCTCTCACACAAAGCACAAGAGGTGCATGATGAAGTTGATATTTATATAGCCTTGTGGATGACCATTCTTGATCAACCTCAACGCCATTCTTAGATGCTTGAACAGAATAAGGCAATGGTGGTGGAGTGGCCTTGAGGCATCCAAATTCATAAGTGAGATTGATAGCCAAGGGTGGTTGAGAATAGACATTGTGCATAGCAATGCTTTGGTGGACATGGATGCTAGCGACGGGTGCTCTCACACAAAGCACAAGAGGTGCATGATGAAGTTGATATTTATATAGCCTTGTGGATGACCATGACATGGCCTATACTTATGCCAAGTATGTGGCAGCATAGGGAGGGCTGACAAAGGGGAAACAAGTCTAGGATGAGATTGTTGTGAGTCCAAGGTTTGCTGGGAAGATGTAATGCTTGACAATGCTCTTATGGACATGTGGCATGGAAAGCCTTTGTTTGACATGTATTGCAATGTAGAGCTCTTTCAAAGGCACGTGTGCTTGAGAGTCTCCCTTCTTGGAGTGTCGTTTCTTTTGGGGGCACTAAGTGCAGGATATTGAAGGTCAAGCAAGCAAGCTCTAGGTCACTTTGTGCTAAAGTAGCATGAGGGCACCCTCCTAATAATAAATGACCTACACTTGCATCTTGGAAGCTTGCTTGTGCTACCATTGGAGCCACTGAGAAAAGGAAGAAATCCACTGACAAAAGGAAAGAAATGACCTACACTTGCATCTTGGAAGCTTGCTTGTGCTATCATTGGAGCCACTAACAAAAGGAAAGAAATCCATGATGGGATTGAGAGCCAAGAGTTACTGCAGGAAATAGTGCAAGGAAATGCTTTAGTGGACTAGTACATCAAGCGCAGAGTTCTTTGAAAGGCACGTGTATTGGAGGGCCCTCCTCCTTGGAGTGTTGTCTCTTGGGGTGCACTAAGTGCAAGATAAGCACAAGATGGTCAAACTAAGTTTCTTTGTACTAATGTAGCATGAGGGTACCCTACCCAAGCAATGACCTACCCTTGCATCACAAAAGCTTGTGTCACCATTGGACCCATTGACAAGGGGAAACAAATCCATCATAGGTTTGCAGGCAAGGGTTGCTGTAGAATGACATTGTGTGGGCGATGCTTGGGCTAACATAGATGTAGGGAAAAAAATATGGACAAATTGGCTATTTTTGGGGGGGTTTTCCAAAAAATTATTCGCCCAGTATCTTAAAACATTCGCCCAATTTTTTGCCATTTTTAAAGATTTTTAGAAAATATTCGCCCAATTTTGGGCATTTTTTGAAACATTTTCCCCATTTTCTATAGTTGTAGATTTATATACGAGAAATATTCGCCAACCCATATACACTTACAAATTCTTGAAGGGCTCTTATTTTTTTACCCTGCATGGATGCCAAATGCGGTGCTTTTCACAAAGGTGCGACAAGTACTCGATGGGCTACCTTGTAGCACAAGGTGGGAACCTCACCTTTGGTCCCCCCCCCCCCCCAAAAAAACCTTAAAAAATATATTTTTTAAGGTTGTGAAGGGGGGTGCCAAGCCGCTGTCCCCCCCACTCTCTGCTCAAGCCGCCTCTGGCAACCTGACTCTGTGCATGCAAAGACCCCCCCTGCTGGTCAACACTAGAGGCGTGCCCCTGTGGGGGTGAAGTGTGTGGAATTAAGAGCGCTCTCCCCCCCATCCTATCCATATCCATGCACGGCTATAGCCTATAGGCCTACCCCCCTCTCTCTCCATCCCTTTCACTTCAATTGATGATGAAGAGGTGCCTACACTCCGCATTCTCTGCTCCCATGCTGGCTTCCAGCCATGGCCATGCTTGCCTAAGGCATAGAGCTCAAGATCTTAGTACCCTACCCCTTCTCATATGTGACTCTCTTCTCTCTCAATTCAGGCGGCCAAACATATGCTCATGGTGTGCTACTCATGGCATGGCGATGCATTCTCTCCCTTATACTCCTTTGCTGCCAGCGAGACAAGATCGAGCTACACACTCTCTCTCTCCCAAGCTTATAGGGCCATGCCCATGGTGGAAACCATCATGGCCATGATCAAGAGAGCAAACTATGGCCTGCAAATGTACTATATGTGGTGCAGACCTATGATGGCAGCATGATCAAGCTCCCTCTCCTGCGCTTCAAACCTTCAGCCATGTACCCGCTTTTTGGCAACCCCACACTATGACAAACACATACACGCACTCTGTGCACCTTACTCGAAATGTTGTTTACACTTAGTGCACTGGAAATATCTGATACTACCAGAGTCAGATATTATCTGATGATTAGTGCACTAGAAATATCTGATACTACCAGAGTCAGATATTATTTGATGACTAGGAAGAATGAGGTACACAGGAAACTCCCTTCTTGCTGAAAATTTCTTTTGGAGTTTCATATTTAAAGATGCACCTATTGTTTTTCTTGGAATACACAATAAATATTTTCATAAGAAAGGAATTAATGCAATCTCCCAACTTCTGGACTCTAAGGGAGAGTTTGTGTCTTTTTTTGTAGCGCAGAGATCCTATCAGCTGGGGAGTAGTTATAGAAACTCTTGGCATCTTTATCATCCATAAAGTGCACCTGCTGCTTCATACAATCAACCTCATTTGACAGATTCAGAGATTGGAGCCTTCCAACTTCTACAGCTCACTGGTGGTCTGCCTCCACTAAATATTTGTATGAGCTTATGCTCCAGAACTGCTTTGACTATGACATATGTAATAAACAATGGAAATTATCTTTGTGGTGGGAACCACCTCCATAGGGGTGGCCCTATTGTTACATAATAAACCATTTTTTATAAGGGAAGAAGGAGGCAACAACCATGTAGGGTCGTTTACCCCCCCCCCCCCCCCCTCCTTCGTTTTCTTCTGCACCTACCCCAATGTTTCCACAAGGTGCCATGGAAGGCCACATGCCCTCCACCTTCCTCTCCTTGTGTTCAAGTAGCCCCCACTCACCTTCTCATCAACCATCACCCTATCAACCATCACCCTCTCCACCTCTCTTGTCGCCTATGGCTAGTGGGCTCCCTGCCCTTCCCTTTGGAGATAGCACCAACCAAACCCTCCCTCTTGAAGCATGGAGGTGACGACTTCACCCTGCTTGCTCCCTCTCTTTGAGTTTGGTATAGTAGGCAGCCAAGGGCCGCACCCCAAGGTGGGGGCCACGTGTTCGACATCATGAGCTTCTACAATAACCACCATGGGTCCTTCCACCCCCTCCCCCCCCTTCACAGTGCTCCTAGAGACTCACCCACCTACCCTACTTTTGTAAAAAGTTAATAAAGTGCACTCTAGCACTTTCCCCCTCCCCTTTACCCTCTCCGCTCTTGTAATAATTTTAACCCCCTCTCTCTTCTCTCTCCTCTCTTTTCCGTTACCACCCTTGGTCCCATGCATAAGGAGCCAAAGGTGGGGGCCTCCTACTCTCCTCAAAGTCTTTCTCACATGGCACCCCATGATTCCTCCAACAACCAAGGTTAAAGGCTAACCCAAGCCCTAGACCATGGCCAAAAAATTGTATAAATAGGTCCTCTTCTCACATGGATCCATTAAGT